>NW_015386831.1:104183-126790 GCF_001527695.2 Protobothrops mucrosquamatus
AACCCATTTTGTGACTAGATTTCTCAACTAATTAAGAATAACTGTTATTTATGAGTTAAAAGGTAACAAAGTGATCAAATCTCTCTATTGAGAACAATACTGTCAATTGATAAACTAAAGATATAAATAAATATGTTAAATATATATATAAATATAAATATGCTGTAATAAGAGGATGGTGGGTCCAAATGCCTACATTTCTGTGACTAAATGTAACACGTGTTTCATCTTTGCTTTATTTCTTAACAAATGACTGATTCTGTGATCTTCTAATTAGATTCACATTTCTGCTGGAAAATTGCATTGCAGTTTCTCTATATTAGTCTCACTGCCTTGCATCATAGCATCACCTACTGCAAATAAAAAACAACTAATATATTTTGAAACCAAAAGACTGCTGCAGAACTGCCTATAAATAAAACTGTCTCGACTTGAGCCTTTGCGTACAATGATAGTTTTTCTCCCATCATGTCACCCAGCGGCCCAACTACATGGCATCATTGTCCTCACTATTCTCGACCTTCTCATTTAACAGGGCAGTTTCTCAGCTTTCTGTTGCATGACGCAATTGCTTTTTTTTTATTTTTGAGGTTCATTTTCCCCTCTAATTAGTATACAATGGGAGTAATTCCACTTATCTTGGATTAGGCGTCACAGTCAAGAGGAGGAAAAGGAAATTATAAATTACCCATGGTTCCATTTCTACATGCATCTTTGAAATATTTAACTTTCACATCTGCCTTCAGTCCTATGTTATATATATATTAATGTTATTAAAATGGCATCTGAAAGACTAACCATTTTATTATAGCGTAAGAGTTGCTGGTTTCCAGTCCAATTCATGACATACAAAGAATATTGACTTCAATAAAGAGTTTGTATGCATATATGTGTGTGTCTGTGTGTGTTTGTGTCTGTGTGTGTTTGTGTGTGAGTGTATAAATACACATACAGGTAGTCCTCATTCTAGCAACTGCCTCAGATAGTGAGTTACAACAGTGATGAAAAAGTAACTTGGTGACTAATGTCCACATTTACAACTTTTGCAGAATCTCTCTCTCTCTCTCTCTCTCTCTCTCTCTCTCTCTCTGTGTGTGTGTGTGTGTGTGTCTCTCTCTCTCTGTCTGTCTCTCTATCTCTGTCTCTGTCTCTGTCTCTGTCTCTCTCTGTCTCTCTGTCTCTCTCTCTCTCTGTGTGTGTGTGTCTCTCTCTCTCTCTCTGTCTCTCTCTGTCTCTCTCTCTCTGTGTCTCTCTCTCTGTGTCTCTCTCTCTGTGTCCCTGTCTCTCTCTCTGTCTCTCTCTCTCTCTCTCTCTGTCTCTCTCTCTCTCTCATGGGTTCGTCATTATGGTCAACTAGTACCTGTCCTATGTCTAAATTCCCCCCCCCCTCTTCCTGAGCGGAGAGATTAAAATATACCCTTTCTTCCCGAGTTGCTTTTCTTTGCAGTACATACTGATCCTAAAAAGCACTTGGTTACCTGGCCTTAATTGAATTAGAATTCTCTTTGACCAGCTGCAACTGCTGCTTGAAATTAACCAGATCCTAATCAGTCTAAAGGCTTTTGTTTGTCTCAGAAGTGGATTGCATTAGGCAAACAGATGGCTGTAGAACATTTTCCTATGTGTTTCACAGTGTGTGTCTGCTTACTCTCTTGTAATCCCTTCCTTTCCAATGAATATAAAAATATTAATTTCCTTCTTGCTAAGTATCCCAGCGCTGGGATGAGCATTCCAAAGGATGGGGGAGTGCGAAAAAGGGCTATGAGATTTGCTCTTTTCCCCAGCTTCGTTGTGAGTTGAATTCTGAAAATCTTCTCCATTTGGTCTCATCTGACTGTTTGAGGTTGTGTCCTTCTGATGCGAAGAAAAGCTGAAGTAAAAGTATAAGCACAGTTGCGATCATGTGGTTTTTTTTATTTAGCAACCACTGTGGTCACTAAAAGAGGACTTTCTGTAACTGTGAACATCCATTTGTAACTACAGTGGTACTGAAATGACAAGATATTATCAAGTCCACTGCAGTAGAGTATTGCATGCATGTAATTTAAGAGCCAGAGTTTGCAAATTCATATTTTGTTGCTTGTACACCCTGGAGGTGCCTCTGTATGTATCCAGATTTGAGAAGGAGCTATAACAATAAATATGAATTTAGAGAGAATAAGATATAGAAGATACAGACATTGATAATTACATATAGATGGCTGCCATTCACAAAACAATTATAAAATGTGATATAGGCATCTTGCATTTTTGAGCTGATTAACCTGTCGTGAGTTCAAAAACTTTAGAATCAAATATTTTGATGAATTCAATTTTTTTCTTGATATAACAAATAATTTTTTTGCTCAAGAATGGTAATTCTATCTCTGTAAAAAGAATTACAATTAATGGTATTGAAGAAGCTCTCATCTGATCTGAAACTTGCTTAGTGACTTATTTTCAAAGCTCTGTATTTGCAGAACAATTATTTTATTACGTGTAGAAAACTGTTCAGATCTGTGCAGAGGATGTTTCCCTTTGATCTCTACATATGACTGATAGACAGATATATATGAAGGGACAGGTATTAATTATATAATTCAGTGTACTTCATTCTTGGAAAAATATTTGCTTCGGGAAACCATACCTTTAATCTGGAATCCAGACTGGGCTCCTTGGAGTAGAATAACAGCCCTTTAATTATCCCAAAAGTTCTTTCCAAAAGGCAACTGGGCTTTCTTTGTTTTTTTCTTTGAAGATGTTTCACTTCTCATCCAAGAAGCTTCTTCAGTTCCATTCAGTCAGAACTGAAGAAGCAAGCTTCTTGGATGAGAAGCGAAACAAGGAAATTGTCAAGGAAAAAAACAAATTCCAGTTGCCTTTTGGAAAGCATCTTTGGGACAGCCGTGACCTGGATGATTGAGAATCTCTGTGGACAGCCCTTTAATTAGCTTGCCAAAGTGTTTTATATTTAAGTTTGGGGTGGGAAGAGGGAGAAGGGATAAGCATTGCAGTTGATTGTCCATGCTCGGTGGGGGAGGATTCACAAAACCATGAGGCCCCTTTACACTATTTACCGGCTATCTGTGCAGATATGTCTGTGTGGACAGAGGTTGAAGCAAAGGGTGGCTTCTACTGTGTTGAGCTGCCCTAATCTCCGCTCTCCCTACCTACTGTTCTATCCCAGCCTATGGCCGTCCTTGTTAAAGGCACAAGGACCAAACCCCTGTTGAGAAAATAGGCTGGAAACTCAAAAGAAAACAAACCCCTTTTAATATGGGTAACAAACCTGCCAAATAGTCCAGAAACAAAAGCAGCAAAACACAATCCAAATGGAGGAAATTGTCCACACGAAACACAATGCAAAACAGAAAAGTAGTCACCGGCAATACTAACAGAACATGATCCCATGAAGTACTTTGCAACCGTTGCCTTCAGCAACCAGCACCATCCACACCTTCCCTTTTTACACAGCAGTCCCAAGGCGTGGCTACTCAATGCCTTCTCCTCCTCCCCTGGAGTTGTCGTATTGACTGCTGCTGATCTGCTCTAGCTAATTGCCTACTCTACGAGCATCAATCATCATGTCCATCAGGTGTGAATCCTCCAAGTCTGGACTCATTCTCCCCACACAGCTGAGCTTCATCAGGAACACAACTAGAGGGCCCAGGCTCTTCATCAAACTGTGAGTCTTGTAATTCATCAGAGCCTCCCTCTGACCCTGATGGCCCTTCAAATGCCTCCTGCACCTCCTCCTCAGATTCCCCGGACTCAGCTGTTGGGAACACAGGCTGGCACGGAATCACGACACCTACAACTCAGAGTGATGCTTCCAGAATCAACCTTCCTTGTCTCTTCCTTCTTCCTGTTTCATCTACCTGTCATTTTTTTTTTTATTGGCCATGTGTAAAATGGACAGCTTGAGACCTTCCTGCTTCTCTCCGTGATTTATAGTTTGCATTCAATCAGTTCCCCACAGCCTTTGCTGCTTCACAGCCTAATCGAAGCTCTTTGTTGCATGGAAAAAATAGTGCTTTTTAAAAGACCACATGCTTTTTCTCCATGAACACACACACACACACACACACACACACACACACACACACACGTGAATGGCTTGCCATTAGTCAGGAAGTTTCTTTTAACTAATTGTTAACCTATTATTTGAGGCCATAAAAATTATTGAAAGGCCAAGGGGAAAAAGCAGCTGAAATGAGGAATATTTCTCTGTGATCGTCCAGGGAGGAATAAAAAATGCTACAGCCAGCAGAATCTATAAATGTATTTGGAGGGGATGTTTTGGTAACAGCAATTAATCAGTAAATCCCCCACCCTAATAAGACAATCACTGCTGGATAGAGCTGCATATTATATGTAACATTTCTCAGAGGTGGAAGAAAAGCCTTTTTTTCAAGACAAGCCTAGACACTATTTACATAACCAATAAAATAATGAACACTATATATTATAATTTAATTGTTATTCAGAGCTGCAAAAGGAACAGGACAAACACTGGAAAAAAATTCACTTGCCTTCCATATTTATTTGCACTACTATTAATAGGCAAAGAAAGAAAAGTTGCTCAAGTGCTTTATCACTTTGCATGAAGTCTGGTGATTTATTTATTTATTTATTAGTTTATTTATTTATTTATGAGAAAGCAAACACATTATCTTGAAAGGACCTGGTTCCAGCTGGAAGGTATTAGGAATGGAAAGATTATGGAGGCTTATACATTTAAAGGCTTATACCTTTGAACCGATATCAAATTTCATTTTACGCAATTGGTTAGGATATGGGCACCGGCAACCACAGGGTGAATCAGCAGGAGGAAGTGGCAAAATGTGCACCACAATGTTGTCACACTTAGGTACTGATAAGCGATATTTTGGGACAACCATGAAAGTCATATTGTCAGTACACATATTTTCTCCTTCTAACGATATAATGCTGAACAATGGACACTTCCAAGTGAGACTGCAACCACAACTGCAACCCAAATGGCTTTTTTTTTTAGCAGACACCAGAGCCCCTCCATTTTGAGGAAGGAAGCACATGGCAATCATGTTTAAACCTTAGAGTAGATTTAGCACAGCTTGAAGAAAGATCTCAGAAGGTCTATGAGGCTAAAGAAGAAATATGTACTACAATAAAAGAGTTTACTACAGAACTAAGAGCCAGAATTTCTACTTTAAACCTTAAAACTGACTCTCAGACTACACTTGACTACTCTGCAAAACAGATTATACAAGAAGACGACTTAACTGAGAATAAAGAGAATTTTACTTTGCCCTACAAGCAAGACCAGGAAAAGCTAAGACTGAATTTTGAACTTCTGAAGCAACGAGGCTTTATGGACAGGAGAAACAGAGGACCAAATCAGAGACCAAGATGGTTTGCATCGAATCAAGTGACACTACAAGTAACAAAAAGAGATTCATCATCTGGAAGGGAAGCCCTGTTATGGAAACCTACCTGGCAAAAGAGGAAAGCTAGAATAAGATTGAAAAATGAAATTTAAAATTTCATAAATTGGATTAAAGGCAACCTAGAACTATGGTGTGATGTAAGGACTGAGATTATGAGTTTGAAGTAAAGAGATGTCTCACATTGGGATTGAATTAATAATTAATTGAATGTTAATTAAATAAGATGACTTGTTTGTTCTATAACATGGATGTTTAGCTATGATAATTAACTGGTTGAAATTTAAACTCTACTTAATGGATTGAAATGATTTAAGGTCTGATATTAGTTTGCCAGTTCAAAGAGATTGATTAATTGAAGGATTAGATATGTATAGAATAGATTGATAAATACATACATTTAGATGTGTCTAGGATAGATCAATATTTTTGCTTAAAAATGAGATATTTTTTATATAATGTATTAAAGACAATCTAGAATATTAAGAATGTTCCTTTTAGAATGTTAGGTTTATTTTTATGAAAATTATGATGTAATGGAATGACGAAAACTGAAGAGATGTCTTAGATTTGAACTGAATTATTAATTAATTGAAATTTAATAAGATGATATGATTCTTTGATGAGATGGACGTTATTAGTCATGATAATTAACTGGATGAGACTTGAATTTTGTTTAATGGATTGACATGATTTAAGGTCTGATAGTATCCTCTTAGCTTAAAGAGATTGATTAATTGATGAATTTGATAGGTATAGGATAGATTAATATTTTACTCTAAATAGGGGAGATTAGTGGAAGAAGAAATAAATAAGATTTTGATAAAATTAAGAAAGTAGAACATACGTGGAAGGGATATTTGAATTGAAAATGTTTTTATTTAAAGTTAATTTGATTATGGTATTGTAAATTAATGAAGCTTAAAAACAGGTTCAGGTTGAATAAATTTAAGCTAGAATTGGATATTTTAAATATACTATGCTATTTGAGGGAAAAAGAGAGGGAATACTTGATATATTGATTGTACTATGTATATATGTTTTGTTTTAGGATGTTGGATTACCCCAGCACCACGGTCTGTCCTGAATATGTTGCTTTAAGAAATTAAAAAAACCAATAAAATTTGTTTAAAAAAAAAAAAAGATCTCCGAAGGCTTTGCAGATACCCATGAAAACCAGGACGAGCATCCTAGCCCTTCCCACCCATCTGCCATCCCTCTAGCAAGGACGGCCTTCAGGCTCTTCCCAAATGTTAAATTTAGCTTTTACCCAACACTGCCCACTCCTGAGTTAGTGTAGCTCCCCAGCCTTTCACAGATCAGCTCATTATATTTCATGGAGGATGTTAAATGCCTTGAAAGGTATGAAATGTACATGTCCGTTGTATTCAAAGAGGTACAGTGCTCCTAACAAATACCTGATTTTTTTTTCATATTTTTATCAGTAGGCAGAAAGGAATCGTGGTGAGTCTTACATTCATACTCCTAGTCTATAAAAGTTGAAGGAGAATAATTGTCTCCTTTAAAAGAAATATTTATGTATATCAGTGGTTCTCAACCTTTTTAATGCTGCGACCCCAACCGGTCATAAGTCGAGGACTAAACCGGTCGTAAGTCGAGAACTAAACCGGTCGTAAGTCGAGGACTACCCAACCGGTCGTAAGTCGAGGACTTTCCCTGCCCGGGAGTGCCGCGCATGCGTGGTTCCGCACCCTGCGCCGGCCGAGGCGTAGCTGGCAAGCGGCAGAGACGGAGCAGGCCGCCCACCAGCTGGCCCAGCCCAAGGGAGGTAAGGCACCCGCTGGAAAAGGGGAAAAAAATGGCAGACAAAAAAATGGACAAAAAAAATGGCGGACAGCCTTGCTTGGCGACCCCCATGAAATGGTCGATCGACCCCAAATGGGGTCCCGACCCACAGGTTGAGAACCACTGATGTATATGAATCTACAGGCGGTGTTGCACCTAGCTACAGTGTGTTGCTGCCTATATTACTTTGGGTCAGATCAATGCTTGGATGGGAATCCATCAAGTAGCATTAAGTCATTTGAAAACCATCCTAGAAAAAGACAATGACAAGTCATTTCTGGACTGTTGCCAGGAAAGTTGCATAGGTATGTCCATTCTGCTTTACCTGGTTTAACTTATGGAGCTTCCTTGTGAAGAAATCAAGAGCCACAGCAAACACAGCAAAGACAGGGGAGTTAATCCCCTGACTGAACTCCTGTTTCCAAAGCCATAGTTCTGGACTCAGCAGCTAGCATGTCTGTGTGGCTAAATGGCACCCCATTATTGGGAGGGGGGAATGCTGGCAAGCACCATCACATGTCTTCACGGAGCTTTGCAACAGGATGTGAACCTGTTGAGTGTGCCCACTGCCAACATAGAAACCCCCAAAGCAATTTCTTTTGAATCCCAGCTAAATAATGCATCCAGTATTTTATTGCATCCATACCTGCAGATTTAAATGAAGCTAACCTCATCTTGCTATAAACTATGAATATGTTTAATGCAGTGTATCGTGCGAAAGGAAAACGAAGCTTTATGTAGGGCTTTGAACTTGAGGGACAAAAAACAATCCTCCGTGATGTAAATTAGGAATTTTTTACATCCGTGAGTGAAACAGGTTTCCTGATTCTTTTTTCTACCCAGTCGGGATTCATAGCTTGCATTAATTTTTTTTCCACTTTATAGCCAAAGTCATCAAAACCTGCCATAAATAGGGCGAGGGATGAATGGCTGTGGAACCAAGCACAGGTGGCGAAGCTCACCCAAAGGCTATTTGAGCCGTGGGTGATCTTCCACTTTGATTAAATGCATTTCTGGCTCCATTAATTAAATGTTGAGTTTAAATCCCATCCTACAAAAGACCGAAAGGAAGGCTGTTACGCCGACATTTCATCTTCAAAAAGCCCAATTTTCTCTAATATACGAAAAGCTACAGAGCCACAAATCCCCGCAGCTGCAGAGAAGGAGAGAGCAGAGAAAATTTTTGATAGAAAGAGCGACAGCCTCAGTGGAAATGAACAACAAGGGAACCGCCTCTTCGCAGGACACAGGATATGTCCATTCCACGTGCCAAAGCCTTTCTTGGTAAGCAGTGATGTCTATGACATGCACAGAAAAGGATCTTCCAAGGCATTCTTCCCAGACAATCTTCCCAAAATCCCAGGGCTGGATTGGGAGAAGGATTTAGGAAACCAAACTAAAATATCGTCTGTTTTCAGTTCACAAGCTGGTTACCAAAAAATGATGATTTGTGTTTGCTTTCTCCAGCTTATTCTGGTTAGCACTTTTTTTTTTTACATTTCCTGCTAAGAGAGCAGCTTACAATTTCCAACTTAGTAGGGGTTTGGGCTGAGTTCTGAAGATTCCAATTGTGAACAGTATGCAAATTTTTCCCCTCCCCTTTCTTAATGTTTTTGTCTTCTTCCTTCCGTTATATCTTCTGTTCTTTAGGCATTGAATGAGGCAGAGTGTTGAAACAGCAACAAGTGCTGCACATCTATTTATACCAGTGGTGGCGAACCTATGGCACGGGTGCCAGAAGTGGCACTCAGAGCCCTCTCTGGGGGCACGCGCGCCATCGCCCCAGTCCTAGGCCTTCAGCTGGGTTTTATAAAACCTTTTCGCTTTAGGCCTCCACCGTCGTGTGCAAAAAAAAAAAAAAGGTTCAATCAATCAGTCAATTTCAACTTCTCGTGGGAAAAAAAAAGATCTTGCAAAGTTGGAATTGATTGATTGAACTTTTTAGTCCCACCCAGTCTGCTGTTACCACTGTAGCCACGCCCACCCAATGGGCCACACCCACACAACGGGCCACACCCACCCGGCACCCGACGATGCATAAGTGGGTTTTGGGTTGCAGTTTGGGCACTCGGTCTCTAAAAGGTTCGCCATCACTGATTTATACAGTTAGCCTCTAGGTGGCAACCAATAGGTTTAAAGTAACAGTTTCCCGCCCCAAACTTCATTATCAGCTTGGAGACAGCCAGTCTGGCTTTCAGTAAGGACAACTGTTAAACAATACAGCAATGTAGGCCAGACATTAAGCAAGTGATTTAAAACAGTTATGGCCAATACATTACACCTTCCTTCCTTCCTTCCTTCCTTCCTTCCTTCCTTCCTTCCTTCCTTCCTTCCTTCCTTCCTTCCTTCCTTCCTTCACAATTTACAGAGGAAACCAACGTTGGTGTATGTAGACACAATTACTGATCACCCTCAAGCCTCCAGCAAGAAGGGAGGTTTACTACAGCCAGGGACAGGACTGTACACAAGTGGATTGGAGTGGCAGAGTTTCAGTCTTCCCTAACATGCAGACAGGCACATGCATAATTTGGTGGCAGCAGCAAACTTTAATTTGGAAAACAAGCTCCTCGTTTTCCAAATTTCCTAGCACAATGTTAGAGGCAGATAGACACAGTCTTAAGAGCTTGTATAAAAGATAATAAGGCAGCCAGTAGAAATGTTTCAAATACATGGGGCCACAGCAAGGAAGACTCCATTCCTGCTGTCAGGCAATAAGCCATGCCTATTAAACCACTAAGCCACTTGGACAGATACATGCAATACAGTTACTGTCTTTATATTGAAAAGAAAACAGAGCTTTACATCCCACAATAAAACCAAACATATTGCACCTGGATAGCCTTCCAAATACATCTCCCCACAAAGATATAGGCATGGGTCTTCATGTGTTGGCAGGGTTTGGATGTAGTGATCATCCACTGTGAGGGCAGACCCTTTAGGCTTTGTGCAGCCTGGAAGTACTCAATTAATTTGTCTGAATCTTGCCTTGTAAAATATGCCAGAGTTCAGAAACTAATACTAGAAACACACTATGTTTATCTATTAGCCATGCAGGAACTCAGATCATACACAATGAATGTACTTTGGTGCATCAGCTAAATTAATCCAGATTGACTCAGCTAGTAGTGGCCTATTCCCACGGCTGCAGGATCAACATGGCATCACCACATTCTGCATTCAGGTTATCCATTGTTGGCTTGGGGAGAGCAAACTAGGAAATAATAATAGCTTTTTGGTTATGTGCACCCATATCAAACTGGAAATAAAGAACTCAGCCCACAGAGTAAAATGGAAACGATCAATAAGTCCCACTAACTTAGTAAGTGATGCTAATGACATGATTTTAGCTAGATTCAGAATAGATGGATAATAATGGGATCACTGATTCCTACTTAATTCCAATTGCCTCATGTCTATCTTGAAAATAAATTGGGAATTTAAAACTTTCCAAAGAATTCCAAAGGCAGAACAAAATACTCCCTCCACTACAGCACATTCAATACATTGAAGCTTTGTGATATGCTGATCATTTTGTTGATAAAATTCACACCACCTTTATTTCAGTATCACTTTATTCATGCATTCCTCTTCAAGACATGCCCCCAAATCTTCAGATCTTCAGATCTCAGCCCATAAGATAAAAAGATCTATATAAACAAAACACAGAAAAACATGAATATAATATAATTATATTTTGTCTCTCTTTTTGCCTCATCTACATGAAACCACTAAGGGAGGTCATCAGCCGATATGGGGTTCAGTAACATTAGCATGCTGATGATAACCCAATTATATATCTCCACCCCCTTGCTGGATAGATGATGCTATAGTGGTGTTAGCTGAGTATCTGGGGGCTGTGAGGGTCTACATGGAGAGGAAGTGGCTTCAACTCAACCCTGGCAAGACAGAGCAGCTGTGAGTTTTGGGATCCTCAGGCCAGATGGCATTTCAATTCTGACTCTGGGTAGCATGGCACTCCCCCGGAGTGAGTTGGTTTATAATTTTGGAGTCTTCCTAGATTCACAACTCCTGCTTGAGGAGCCGGGGGCAGTTGTGATGGGTGGGTGGCTTTGCACAGATTTGTCTGGTGTGCCAATTGCATCCTTTCCTATCCTGAGAGGCTTTGCTCCCAGTCACTCAGGCCTTGATAATTTCCTGTTTGGATTGTTGTAATGTGTTCGACATAGGGCTGCAATTGAAGACCACCCAGAAGTTACAAATGGTCCAGAATGCAATGGTCTTCACTGTGAAGGATGCCCATAGGGCAGGGGTAGGCAACCCTGGCTCTTTTATGACTCGTGGACTTCAACTCCCAGAATTCTTGAGCCAGCTGGCTCAGGAATTCTGGGAGTTGAAGTCCACGAGTCACAAAAGAGCCAAGGTTGCCTACCCCTGCCCTAGGGTTACCCAAGGAACACCTCTGTTGCATAAGCTGCATTGGATCTCAGTTTTCTTCTCAGTGCAATTCAAGGAGCTGGTTATTTCTTTTAAAGCCTTTATGCTGCAGGGCCAGATGGTCTTTAGGACTGCCCCTCCCTAAGAACATCTACACATTCTACCAAATCAAATAGAGCGAGCCTGCTCTTAATGCCTTCAGTTATCTCATGGGATCTAGGAAGCGTGCCTTTTCTGTGAAAGCCCCTATGGAATACCCTTCCCCCCACCCCCGAGGTTTAGCAGGCCTCTAGTCTTCTGTAAAGCACTGAAGATCTGGATTTCCCCCCCCTTCAAGTGCTGCAATAGGGTGAGGTGAATGAGAGGATTTAATGAGGAACTGCATGTGGAAGCTTAACTTTAGTGCCAGGTTTTTTAATGTTTATGGTTTTAATTGATATATGTATTGTGTTTTATTATTGTATTATTATCTATTATAGCCGTGGTGGTGCAGTGGTAGTGCAGTATTGCAGGCTAATTCAGCTCATTGCCAGGAGTTTGATTCTCGCTGGCTCAAGGTTGACTCAGTCTTTCAGCCTTCCAAGGTGGGTAAAATGAGGACCCAGATTGTTGGGGGCAAGAGGCTGACTCTGTAAATCGCTTAGAAAAGGCTGTAAAGCACTGTGAAGCAGTATATAAATCTAAGTGCTATTGCTATGTTTTATTATTGATGTCATTTTAATTGTTGATTGAGATTTGCCCAGAGTTTAGTGTAAGATGGTCAGCTCTACAAATGTTTTAAATAAATAAAACAAGTAGTAAATTGATGATCCACTAACTTGCTTAGTGGATAATCCCATAATTTAGTAGATGACCAAACATCACATGGTCTCTCCCTGGAAATACAACAACAATGGAAACCAGAATTCCCTTTTCAAAGTCAAAGAAGTCCTGTGAGAAAAGCTGCGCTAACTGATACGCTATACCCATTGAATAGGCACATCCCACATTACACAGGTAGACTTCTACTAGTACATTGGAGATTCCCCTTGTTCCCTCCTCAGTACATCTGCATCCCTGCTGAGGTCTACTCTGTGTCCTCTCTGACTTCAAAATTTGCTGGATAATATCTGGTAGTGTTCGTATGAAAGGGGAAAAGGAAAGTTTTTTTTCATGGAGTCTGTTCTTCCATTTTTGGATAAACACCCCCGTCCATGCAGACCGTTATAACCAATTAGCCTAAAAATCTGGATCTCTTCTAAATATTTGGTAACAATTGTGTTAAATGTATACTGGATCAAGAGTGCATTCTTCACAGGGTAGAAAGGCAGATTTATGTATTCCTAATTATATTTCCAAATGAGCGCCCCAGTTAACAGATTAACTCCCCAGGGTAAGAAATAAAACAAGTCCAACAGAAATGCAGCGATTAATTCCTGCAGCGTCTTGATCATCTGATTTTGCTGCTCTGCATATCAATAAGGGCAGTGAAGGCCCTGTACAACTGGTGGCACTAATGAATGTTGTACGATGCAAATTAGTTTTTGCATTGTGGATGTACTGCCAAGAGTTTAATGCTGAACATCCATATTATAAAACAGTCCAGCATTCCACAGAGCCCATAGGTACAGTAAATGTTATTCCACACATCATGTTGTAACAATGGAGCCTCAGTTTATTCGGCGAAAGTTTGTTTCATTTATTTATAAGCTGTGGTCCAGCCAAAATAATCCCCCAGTGCAACAACCATGAAAAATTAAGAGAACTAGTATCGTATGATGGATAACATCAGACCAGGATTTAGAGATCCAGGTTGAAATCCCAATACAGTTGCTGGGCAATATTGGCCAAACACTAATTCTTTAGCTAACATCTTAACATCTTAACTGTGAGGCTAAAATAGGATAGTATGAGTGGGAACAATCAATTTTGATTCTTGGGATGGGGGGAGCAGTATGATACAGTAATCAGGAAAAGCAAAGTCAATATTAAAAATAATAAATTCGGTCGACAGCTTTAAAGACTATACCAGTTTTACAGCAGCAGCAAGAAATGAATAAAAGTAACAGTGCCCGGACAGAGTTAAAAATATACCCACAATTCAGATGACTCTGAAGGACCATGAACATGTAAAGATGTATATCATTATTTTCTAATAGAAAACAGGATGATGACCAACTGGATTTTTGTGGAAGACTTTTGCCAATCTCAGGGGATTTAACCAAGAAGTCTCTATCTTCTGTGCTCACCATTGAACTTCAAGTGGATATGGGTTATCAAACACAGACTTGTTCAGATATCAAATGGCAGGATAATTCAGAAGAAAAGTAACTCACCCCTCAAAGTAAAGATGCTTTGAACTGGGCTCAGAAACCAAGCAGGAGCCTGTACAGAGTGTAGAGTAAATTACAGCTCTATGTTCCAAATAATTGACCCACGTCAGCCCTTCAGAGCTGTGATTCCAAAGCTATTTCAAAAGCAGCCCCATGTCAAATTCACTAGAAGATCCTGGATCTGATCAATACAAGTGTAACTATAACCAGTCCTGTGTTGGTCCTGAGTCAGTACAATCTTCTGCTGGGCTTGGATTGTGTTCAACATACTGTGTTTGGGTACCTATGTAAAAGGAGGCAGAGAGGGTGCTACTTCTCATTTCTTGGTGAGCTTTGTGGGGACATGAAAGTGGCACTGGCCTATGACGAGAGTTTGAGTGCTTTCTCGAAATACGATCCAATATTTAGAAACCCAGTTTGTGATTCAGTAGGAAGTTGCTAAAATAAAGTGTGCATAAATTCTTGACTGTACAAAATCTTTGCCCTGTAGATTTCTGATTCATTGAACTTGTGCCATATCAATCATTTTGTAGCAGGTGAAGTGTGTAACTCTTCTTTTGCCTAAGACTTCTGCTGGATGCAATTCAGAAATATTCTTCAAAAATGTATGGATGGACATAATCTATAGGGGGTGAGTTGCTGTTAAATAGCCTTTCACAACCTGGTCCCATCGAGATGTATACAACTACTACTCCATAATCTTTTGCCACCAAGGTCCTTGTCCACAACCAAAGGACACTTTAACCAACCTTCTCAGACAGCAGTCCCTACTTTCTAGGAACACACAAACCAGGATTGTCTGTGGAGATTCTCAGTCGTCCAGGTCATGGTTGTCCCAAAGGTGCTTTGTCAAGAGGCAACTGGACTTTCTTGTTTTTCTTTGAAGATGTTTGTCTTCTCATCCAGTCAGAGCTGAAGAAGCTTCTTGGATGAGAAGCAAAACGTCTTCAAAGAAAAACAAGAAAGTCCAGTTGCCTCTTGACAAAGCACCCTTGGGACAAACCAGGATTGCACTCTTCAGGACCTTTTTTCCCAGGCTCTCTGCTGAATAGCCAAGCAATTCTGAGGAAAGCAGCAGCCATTTTTAGAAGTTACAAACCCATCTGCCTCTAAGGAAGCAGCACTGTGGAGCTTAATCCCTAATTTTCCATGTGGTGTCTTCTCACCCCCATTTATGCCTCAATCTCAGTTCTGTTCACAGATTACCTTCTTTTTGGGGAAAGCAAAAACATTTCTTCTTCATAGATAATGTCCCAATAGCCTCACAGCCAAGCTAGGTGATATAGGGGATCACACATCATGGATAAGGACAAAACACCATACATCAGCTAACGCAGGCTTGTTAGATTTGAGACAGAGGTTTATCTGCAATCCAGTGGTGAGGGAAATACAACTGAGTGTATGTTTGTGTGTGTGTGAGAGAGGGAGGACTGGAAAGGAACAGAACTAAATGATACGTTTCCTTTTTCTTTCTTTCACATACTTGGTAACAGAAAAGCACAGGATTTCCATGTTTTATTTGTGAAATGTTCCTCTCCCCCCCCCCATATTAGGAAGGAATTATTTGAGTTGTTTTTATAAAGTGAGAATTATTGGGTGAAAGGGTGAAATAGCAATTCCTGGATGAAGGTTGAAGATGAATTACACTTTCCGGAATTGGATTTCTTTGTAGAAGTTTTTCTCTTTTTTTTTACCAATTTGCAGAATGCGGCATGGCATTTCGTGTAAAAATTATTAATGATTTCCTTAGCTTACAGTCCAAATGGGTTTCCTTTTTTATTATTAGACCTGTGATCTATCTCACAGATTCTCTCTCTGTGGAGTGCTCTCTGATACATTTATGAGCCACAAGAGAATTATGATGGTTTTACTGTCACCCAAAGGAATAATTGCTCCTCCACCCTTCATTGTCAGGAGCATGGTTCACTCCACCCGACGAGCTTGAAAATATAAGTGCACAGGAAGAGCACAAAGACCTGAAGGAGGTTGCTGGGGAGAAGGTAAACATTGTCATAGTCATTACACTATTCTAAAGCTGTTGAGATTCATTATCCTTTCTGTCTCCCTCAACCTCCAATAGCTTTAGGGGGAATTTTTTGGAAGATGGAAACTGTATAGCCGAGGGAACCCCACCTCCTGTTGTTTCTCAAGAGAAATGGTACCCCAGGATTCTCTAGGGTATAATGCTAAATTAATTGTGTTAGGGCTTTCACATATTATTTGTATGCCCAAATATCACACAACCACAATGGTTCTTATCTCACAAATCTCTGCACAGATATTCCTCCTTTTGCATTTTAAAATAGGACAGGTAGTCCTTGACGTATGACCACAATTGAGCCCCAAATATCTGTTGTTAAGTGAGACATTTGTTAATGAGTTTTGCCCCTTTTACGACCTTTCTTGACATAGTTGTTAAGTGAATCACTGTAGTTGTCATGTTTGTCACAAGGTTGTTAAGTGAATCTGGCTTCCCCATTGACTTTGCTTGTCAGAAGGTCACCAAGGGTGATCACATGATCCCAGGGACACTGCAATCATCACAAATATCAGTTGCCAAGCTTCTGAATTTTGATTATTGACCGTGGGGGTTGCTATAACTGTCGTAAGTGAAAAGTGAAAAAACCATCACGTCTTTTTTTTTCAATGCCGTTGTAACTTTGGTCATTCAATGAACTGTTGTAAGTCAAGGACTACCTGTATACTCCTTTGAATGCAAAAAATATATAGCAGTCTTACATTGTGACAATGAAGCAAACAGATAATTGGAAATATTATATGAAACAAAAAATAAAAACAGATGCTTCCTCAGGTTGTGGAATTTTTAAGTGCCATATAATGGCAACATATTGGCTTGTATTTTTTACTTCCAGGAAGAGAAATGTGTGTGGACCTCTCTACTCAGCCTGCAAAATCACAACTTCTTCTGGGTATTTTGGATACTCTTGCTCAACATGGGTACTCTCTGTGCTTCTGCCTGAGACAGCAAAATGTCTTGTAGAGACAGTTAGTTTACAAACAATAATAATAATAATAATAATAATAATAATAATAATAATAATAATAATAATAATAATAATAATATCCCTCTGTGGTGCTTATGCCTACTCTAGTTAATAACCATCACAAGAGCTCAGAAAATAGGACCTGCTTGTTACTCATCAGTTAAGGGGGCTTCACGGATGATGGGCACCTTTCTAGGTCAGGACCCCAGAAGCACAATGGCTTATTACCTTGAGAACTGAAACGTGGTGCGGAGAGCGCTGACCTTTGTCTCTTTCAGGATTCTGGGAGGATTCTGAAACAGGAGTTTCCATCAAATCTGGACTTCACTTGCACCTGTGTTGACTGTCATGGGCTTAGCATGGCATTAAGATTCAACTCTTTATCCTTCTGTGCTCCACAGTTTGAAAGCCCAATGCTGATTGCCAAGGGCAGGGATAGGCAACCTTGGCTCTTTTATGACTCGTGGACTTCAACTCCCAGAATTCCTGAGCCAGCTGTGCTGGCTCAGGAATTCTGGGAGTTGAAGTCCACGAGTCATAAAAAAGCCAAGGTTGCCTACCTTTGGCCAAGGGAGATGTTTCTGGGTGATTGGAGCAACTTTCGGGTGTTGTTTCTATAAGTAGGACAGATGCATTTTGTAACATGGTGTTGCGCTATTACTTTTTTTTTTTTAATGCCGAGGGTTTAAAGTTTTTGTTTTTATTGAGATGGCAGGCAGCATGAGGCCCTGAGGGAATGGAGATAGCAAGGGGAACATTTGGGAAGGCATGTGGAGGGCTACAAATCTGAACTTTTGATTTCTAGCAATCTGTGCCTTTAAATTCAAATATTTGATTCTGTGCACAGACTCTAAATTTAGAGGCTACTGCTGAATAAAGGACAGTCACTCACTCTTATTTTAATGGTTTTTTTTCTCATTACCGCCTCCTTTCATTCTTTTTCTGCCTCCCATTCTGATCTTCCTTGCCATGACTATTTTGGTGTTCACTGTCTCTTGTTCCTTTCATCTGATAGTTATTTTTTCACTGCCTGTGGGCTAATCACCACTCTTACAAATATACCTTGGCCCTGATCCTACAATTAGCCCAGTGTGTCTGTCTATCTGTCTGTCTATATCATCTAACTATCTCCCTTTGGGAAGATTTCTGTCACTGAAATATGCTCATGAATTAGTACAGGTATGTTCATTATACAGTGAATCTGATTGTAGCCAATAACCTCTCCATTTATTGGTTTCTCTTGGGTGAGATTTATCTTCCACAGGTATAACACAGGAATCCCCAAAGACCTTTTGTGAGGCAAATCAGACAATGGCTGAAAATTGTTTTCCCTAAATTATTGCCCTTGAGATATAGTTGATTATAATTCCCAGCACTCAAAGGCAGCATGATGGGAATTGTAATTAAATGAATACAGGGGACACCAGAAAAATCTGACTAGAACAATTGGGCATATCTCTGAAGGGTAACAACCCATTCTGATACAGCTGTATCTTTTTTCTTTAGACCCAGTTCTGTACAGGATGTAAACAAAAAGAGGGTGTGAGAAGAAGCAAACACTGGATCCGTTTGGGGGGCTGGTTTTATTGAAACTGGGGGAAAAGAGAGGTATTTTAAAACACTGAAAACGGCTTCAAAATGTGAGCACTTGTAAACCTAGAGGCGACAGATTAAGTCAGTGGTCTTCAAACTTGGCAACTTTAAGACTTATGGACTTCAACTCCTAGAATTCCTCAGCCAGCTGAGGGATTCTGGGAGTTGAAGTCCACAAGTCTTAAAGTTGCCAAGTTTGAAGACCCCTGGATTAAGTCCTCCCACTGAAAAAAGGGAGAGACTTATCTTAAATGTTGGGCAGCAAGAGGAGGGAATGCACGGACATATTGGGTCTTTTGGGCCTCCACGAGCCTCTCTAGCTGGTATTAAATATTTTGGGTGATTGGTTGCGCATTCTTTCTGCCCCATTTGCAGAAATCTTAGGAGAGCTCAGATTTCATGCTCCTTCCATTGTTTCATTTGCATTTTTTATTTCCATCAGAAATGTTGAAGAAGAGAAGACGGACCAGATGTACATCACAAAAATCACTCCTGAGAGTAGACAACCCATTATCTTGGTCTGAAAGCAGCCCTTTTCACACATTTTCTAAACCTTTGGGGTAGATCAGACCATTAAACATGATCTTTACAGTAAAACAAAGTATCATGTATGCTGTTGTTGCACATTGATAGCCAGGCTTGTTCCACTGTATACAATTTTCACGTATTCTTTTTTCTTTTTCTTTAAATGTAGGGAAAAAATGTCTTCAAACTCTTCCCGTACAGTGTCTCTTTCTTACATTTGGTACCCATGACATCTGTGAAATTTAGTCTGAGAATGTATAAGATACAACCTGGGCTTGTCTGTCTTCTTTACTACGCTGCTCCCTCCAGCTTTATCTGATGCGGATTCAGCTCAATCTTCATTAGAAAAAAGTTATGAATAAATATTAAACATCCATGACTGATTACAAAAGAATAAACTGATCATTACTTAATAGTATGGGGTCCTTTATTATTACCAATGGAAAGTGAAAAATCCTAGACCTATTGATTGATCAGTTATGTGCTATCAAGTCAACCTGCCTCCAGAAGCGGTGAATGCTCCAACACTGGAAGTTTTTAAGAAGAGACTGGATAGCCATTTGTCTGAAATGTTATAGGGCCACACTTGGAATACTGCATCCAGTTTTGGTCACCGCAATGTAAAAAAGATGCTGAGACTCTAGAAAGAGTACAGAGAAGAGCAACAAAGATGATTAGGGGACTGGAGGCTAAAGCATATAAGGAACGGCTGCTGGAATTGGGTATGTCTAGTTTAATGAAGAGAAGGACGAGGGAGGACATGATAGCAGTGTTCCAATATCTCAGGGGCTGCCACAAAGAAGAGGGAGTCAAGCTATTCTCCAAAGCACCTGAAGGCAGGACAAGAAGCAATGGGTGGAAACTAATCAAGGAGGGAAGCAACCTAGAACTAAGGAAAAACTTTCTGACAATTAGAACAATTAACCAGTGGAACAACCTGCCTCCAGAAGCAGTGAATGCTCCAACACTGGAAGTTTTCAAGAAGAGACTGGACAGCCATTTGTCTGAAATGGTATAGGGTTTCCTGCCTGAGCAGGGGGTTGGACTAGATGACCTCCAAGGTCCCTTCCAACATCATCATCATCATCATCATCATCATCATCATCATCATCATTATTATTATTATTATTATTATTATTATTATTATTATTATTATTATTATTATTATTATTATTATTATTATTATTATTATTATTAAGTCAATGTAGGCACTTAGCAATCACATAGGTAGATTTTCTCCATGACAGTCTGTCGCTAACCGGGTCTTTGGGTCTTCCAACATTGCACCCATTGCCACTGTGGTTGAGTCCGTCCACCTTGCTGCTCTTCTCATCCTCTTTGTCTCTTTCCTTCCACCTTTCCCAGCATTAGTCTCTATTCCAGAGAGCTATCTTGGCAAGCTACAGAGATGCATATCTAAGAAATCGCTAAGAAATTATTCCTTCCGTTACACAGAAAAGTCTTGTTTAGGCAAACATACCTTGTAGAACATTCTGTGCTGTAGATATCAATTTTATTTACATCTGAATACAAGATCTGCAAACATTTGCAAATATATCAATTGAATTGGTGTTTCTGTTTAGCAACTTCTGTTCTGAACAGAAGGGCTCCTGTGACTCTAATTCATATGCATAATAATTACCCATCAACAAAGCTACGTCCTTTTACATGACAATAAAAAGAATGACTGTCTACCTACAGGGCCAATACTGTATATATTAAATGCCATGAACTTGACGTCTACTAGAATGATCAAATATCACCGATGAACTCGCTCTAAAGCTCCGTGCAGCCTCAAAAATCTGACTCTTCCTTCTAGGAAAGGGAACTTTTTCTGAAAAAGAAGGCTAACGCTCCGTAATAAACTGAGGTTTTCTCCAGCATTTCGTCTGCCTGTGGAAAAAAAAAGGTTCCCTAGCAGAATCCTTCCAGGGGAAAACACAAGTTATCAGCTTTAACCCATACTTTCACAGATTGCTTTCCTGAATAAACGAAACGACAATAATAGCAGCATAAGGTAAATTGCATGTGGCGAAGGGGATAAAAATAATACATCATAATGGGGATAATGGAATTTTATTCAAGGGAGGAATCGGTGCCGGCAGAATTCGTCTGAAAGGACCGGCCTTGTCATCGCACGCCTGCCCCCTTGTGGTCGTGAGCAGAACCTTTCCTGTCTCTTCCCATCAGTCAAAGAACGAAGCGCTTAAAACTAGTCCAAGATGGAAAAAAGCAGAAGGGAGCGCTCGCTTCATTCGGTGATAAAAGTAGCTTGCCGCTATTTGTTGGTTACTGTATTCGCTTTGTCCGTGTAGCTTCTCCAAAAGCAGCGGAAGCCTTGATTTTTCTTGTGAATTTAGGAGCGGACCTCAGCAGCACCACTAGATGGCGCCCTAGAGCCAAATACTGCCGCCGCTGTTTTACGTTCACTCTTGGGGAGAGGAGAGACGCTGTCGTGTACTACGCAAGTTTGAGAAAAGAGGATCGTGGCCGTTGGAGTCCAGTTACATTACCGTGTTTCTCAACCTTGACAATTTTAAGGCATGTGGACTTCAACTCCCAGAATTCCACAGCCAGCAATTGTCAAGGTTGAGAAACACTGAGTTACAATTCTGATTCTTTCTGTTTTTACTCACTGCTCTGGAGTTTCAAGGAGGTTTTTAAAAGAGAGAAATCACCAAAGCTTTACTTCAGGAACAAAAATCCCAATAAGTCAGCGTTTTTCAACTTTGGCAATTTTAAGAGGTGTGAACTGCAACTCCCAGAATTAAACTTCGGATTGAATTGAATGATGGGAGTTGAAGTTCACAACATCTTAAAATTGCCAAGGTTGAGAAACACTGCAATAGATTTTATCACTGCCACTGACGTTGTAATGTTGGCATATGTTTCAAAATGGTCCTGTGTCGGGAAACACACTGCAGGTTTGATTACATATTGATTACATAGTATTCCCAGGGTCAGAACTTTATGGATTAGCCTTTATTTCAGGATATCTGTCCTCCACTTCACCAGTTGAGACGTTAAGTGTGACGACATGAGGGCCCTCTTATCTCGTGGCACATGATGGACCTGCAATATGAAAACAGATGGCTACAATATGCTTTCAGTAAGCAGGATCCATGAAGGAGTGATCGCATTTATGCTGAGAAAACAGTAATGAGGTTTTGAGTTTTTGTGCTGCCGCGGTGATGGTTGAGTGGATACTCTAAATCAACCGTGAGAATATGACATGGTTCTCTGTCCTTTTGTGAGGCTGTTTGGCGAGGGAGAAGGTCAGAGACCTTGCTAGTGCACAAGTGGCATCATGGGTGGAGTGGGAAGGCTGGCGAGATGGAGACAAGAATTGGAATTTGAACCACGCAATGAGGGTTTTTAAATCAATGGCTCTAAGCAGTAATGAGAGTGGTGTAGCAAGCAATTTTGCATTGGCTCCAGTGTTCTTTGGGTTTGTTCCAAAGGTAATTTCACCCACAAAGAAGAGAATATGTGAACATGAGGCTACTGCCTTTAAAAACCCATTGGCAAATTGTCCTTCAAGGCTGACAGTGGCAGGGGGACAACTG
>NW_015386831.1:127208-129465 GCF_001527695.2 Protobothrops mucrosquamatus
CTCCCTCTCCCTCTCCCTCTCCCTCTCCCTCCTCCTCCTCCTCCTCCTCCTCCTTCTTCTCTCTCTCTCTCTCTCTCTCTCTCTGTTTCAATTATCTACACAGGTAGTCCTCAACTTACAGCCATTCATTTAGTGACCATTCAGAGTTACAATGGCACTGAAAAAAGTGATTTATCACCATTTTCCACACTTTCAACCAATGCAGCATCCCTGCGGTCATGTGATCAAAATTTAGGAGCTTGGCATCTACGATGGCTGTGGTGTCCCAGGATCGTATGATCATCTTTTGCGATCAACTGACAAGCAAACTTAATGGGGAAACCAGATCTGCTTAATAACCGTGTTCCTAACTTAACAACTGCAGTGATTCACTTAACAGCTGTGGCAAGAAAGGTCATAAAATGAGGCAAAACTCACTTAACAACTGTCTCATTTAGCAACAGAAATTTGGGGCTCAATTGTGATCTTAAGTTGAGGACTTCCTGTATTTCCCCCTTTAATATTGTGTTATATTGATGCCCCAAAGATGCTTTTTCACGAGGCAACTGGACTTTCTTGTTTTTTCTTTGAAGACGTTTCGTTTCTCATCCAAGAAGCTTCTTCAGCTCTGACTGGATGGTGGGGAATGGAAAGATTTATACTCCTTGCAGACAGCTGGTCGTTTGCTGTCTTTTAGAGAGTCGTTGGGGCCATTTAGAGGTTTATCTGTGTCATCAGGGTCACGTGAGTAGTGCAAATGGGTGTGGAGCCTTCTTGGAACTGGTGAAAGGACTGTGTTGTAGACTGAAGATAGATGATGTTGTATCCCTCCCCCTCTGTTGAGAGAGGGCTGTTCAATTTTGACATAGATGGCCTCTTTGATCCCGCTTTCAAACCAGAATCCAAAATGTGGACTTTGCTGTCTTCGAAAGAGTGGCCTTTGTCTTTTAAATGCAGATGAACTGCTGAATAAATCTGATGGGTTTATTCTCCTATGTTGTGCTATGTTGCATTAATGCCTGCCAAGAGTTTCAGTGACGTCAAGTAGCTGATAAAGCTAAGAAAGAGAGGGAGGCAGACAGCCGATCTGTCCATGATTCCACAGCTCCTGATAGCTGCCAACCCTCCAGCTATGTGATGGCCCTAAGCACGGTTTCAGGCACTCTAGGGCAGTGGTGGCGAACCAATGGCACGGGTGCCAGAGGCGGCATTCAGAGCCCTCTCTGTGGGCACGTGCGCCGTCGCCCCAGTCGTAGGCTTTCAGCTGGGTTTTATCAAACCTTTTCACTTTAGGCCTCCGCCACTGTGTACAAAAAAAAAAAAGGTTCAATCAATCAGTCAATTTCAACTTCTCGCAGAAAAAAAAAAGATCTTGCAAAGTTGGAATTGATTGATTGAACTTTTTAGTCCCACCCAGTCTGCCGTTACCACCGTAGCCACGCCCAGCCAATGGGCTACACCCAGCCGGCACCCAACGATGCATAAGTGGGTTTTGGATTGCAGTTTGGGCACTGCTCTAGGGCAAGGGTCCTCAACCATGACAACTTTAAGACTTGTGGACTTCAACTCCCAGAATTCCTCAGCCAGCTTTGCTGGCTGAGGAATTCTGGGAGTTGAAGTCCACAAGTCTTAAAGCTGTCAAGGTTGAGGATCCCTGCTCTAGGGACAGAAGCCACTGCCTTCTATGTGGAACCCAGTTGCTTAGTTCAAGCACCTCATAGTGCTTGAACCCAGTGAGTGATGGGATCAATCTGTAACACAACAAACTATTTTCCCAGTAGTTCTCCCCCCGACCCCCACCATCACTTAATCCTCCCTTTCCTCTGCAATCATGAAAATCCTAAGTGTTCTCGCCACATTTTGCTCTGCTGAAGGATAATTATATAGCTGATTCTTCACCGGGATGGGAGGAAGAGATCCTTGGGATTGCCATTCCACAATCCTGGGGTTTCATCCCCCTTCCAGGGTGTTGTATTTCACAAGTTTGGGCTTTGCTGGGTGGACTGAATCCTTTTTCTGCTTTCGCACACTCCTCCTGATTAGAACTGATTGACTAGCAAATGCATCAGGCAGGGTCCCCCCCCCCCCCGCCTTTCCTGGAAGATGCCAGCAAACTAGCCATAACCCCAACAGATGCTTCCATTTACGGGCCAAATGAGAGCCCGCCAGGCCAACCCAAAGCCGACACCACAGATGTGGAACCAGGCCACTTGACACCAGGCACACAGCATGCCCTGCTGTCTAGCAACGCTGGGCTTTCCAGGAGAGCAGAAGGTCT
>NW_015386831.1:129620-134848 GCF_001527695.2 Protobothrops mucrosquamatus
CCCCCCCCCCGCCTTTCCTGGAAGATGCCAGCAAACTAGCCATAACCCCAACAGATGCTTCCATTTACGGGCCAAATGAGAGCCCGCCAGGCCAACCCAAAGCCGACACCACAGATGTGGAACCAGGCCACTTGACACCAGGCACACAGCATGCCCTGCTGTCTAGCAACGCTGGGCTTTCCAGGAGAGCAGAAGGTCTGAGAGACTAATTAGCCCATTGAGGCAATGTGCTAGCCTCGGCTTGCGTTACTGTGCTATTTGCAGAGCACTTTAACGGCAGCCCGGCTAAGCAGCATCAGACGAAGCCCCTCGCTCTGGGTCTGGCAGGCACCTGAGCTCCTCTTCTCCCCCTCCGGTGTGCCAGCAGGGCCATGTGGAGGCTTGTTTTTGCTTACCGCCAGCTGGATCGAGGAGGTTGTGAGAGTGCTGAGGTTGCAACGGTCTGGACGGTTCTTGCAATTTAAAGGTTTTGTTGAGAACAAAGTGAGAGCGAAGCCTGCTGTACTCTTGAAAATGCTACTTGCGTTTCTTGAATTACCCTTATTTCTACCAAACAATATATTCTGGAATCCAAAAAGATAAAGGTTAAAATCCATTGGAGGAAGCAAAGGAGCGGGGCTCTGCTTTTTTTTTTGCAAAAAATAATAATAAAAAAAAAATAGAACCACCCTGTTTGAAAATGGATTTTTCTTTGCTGCTGCTGTTTGGGTCCCAATTCTGTTCCCAGATGTGCAGGATGGTTTAACGCTTTATCCCATGTGATTAACTTCAGCAATCCTTGATAGCTGCCCAGACAACACTCCTCACTGACTTCATCCCATCTGTGGATACATTTTGTTTGGGAGAGTAACGAGCAATTAATTAATTGAGTCAAATAGTCCCGATGATGGAGAAATCTTGCTATTAACATGGATGGCGTGTATCTCCCGAGAAAATATCACAGTCGGGGGGAAGGATGGGTAACCGCCTGGAAAATGAAATGTTATACTAGAAAGAGCAAATTTCCTTCTATATTACAAATGTAACAATCGGAAGCATTTTCGCTGATGGCCAGAGATCATCCATGTGGGATGAAATAAAAGGCGATGTAAAAAAGAACCATAAAGAGTGACTGACAGGATTCTCTTCTGAGCTCTTGGCCAATTTTGCAATGGTTTGGGCAGAAGTGACGAATTGCACAAAGGCTGCTAAAAGCAAGACTTGTACGTTTCAGATTTAAAGTGCCAAGCAGACACTGTAGTAAGACGTTGCAGCATTCCAATCCATCTATTACCGTCCATAATCTTCTCCGGGATAGTCCGGTTTAATGGCTGCCCACCCATTCCTCTCTTGAATTCGGTCTGCATTTGTGTGTAAAGATAATTCCTCTCCTGTGCATGGATGGTGCTTTGGGGATACATAATGGAAAAGTTCATTATATAGCAGTGATGGCGAACCTTTTAGAGACCGAGTGCCCAAACTGCAACCCAAAACCCACTTATTTATCGCCGGGTGCCGGGTGGGCGTGGCCTGGTGGGTGGGCGTGGCTTTGGTGGTTATGGCAGACTGGGTGGGTGTAGCCAAGGTGGGCGTGGTCTCCTCAATGTTGCTTGTGGGGAGGGATGCCTATGGGGCAGGGATGCCTATGGGGCAGGGTTGGGGGAGATCCAGGGAGTCTCCGGCAGGTGGGGCGGTGGGCAGGAGGCTTGTCCTGTGGGGTGAGGTAAGGTAAGGTGAGGTAGGGCAGGGGTGCCATTGTTGCAGGGCAAGGTGAGGCAGGGGCCGGGGCGGCTGCTGCCTGACACCATCGGCCCCCACACACAGAGGCCAGTGAGCGCATGGGGGCCAACAGTTTCCGTCAGCAGCCACAGCTGGCCGGCCCCTTGACTGGCACACTCTGGGGCTCCGCAGCCCACTGCCAGCAGTTCAGAGAAGCTGCCTCTGAGCTGAACGGCCAGCCGACAGCTGAGGAGGCGATGCAGTGGGTCGTGCCCAGGAAAAGAAGAGCATGCGAGGCCAGGAGGGATGGGACAGGGGGTGGGAAACCAGCCATGCTGGGATGCATCTGGCCACATGGGACCTCAGCGAGTTAGCAGGCGGCTGGTTGAAGAGGGACGGTTGCCATCTCCAGGGCATGGCACGCGTGCCCACAGAGAGGGCTCTGAGTGCTGCCTCTGGCATGCGTGCCATAGGTTCGCCACCACTGTTATATAATATACAGGTAGTTCTCAACTTACAACAGCTCATTTGGTGACCATTTGAAGTTACTACGGCATTGAAAAAAGTGGGGGGATTTTTTTTTTCACACGACTGTTGCAGCATCCCCCCCATGGTCATGTGATCAAATCCAGAGGCTTGGCAACTGGCATGTATTTATGATGGTATCAGTGTCTCTTTTGTGGCCTTCTGATGAACAAAGTCAATGGGGAAGCCCATTGTTAAGCCCATTGCTTAACAACTGTGGCAAGAACATCGTAAAATGGGGCAAACTCATTTAACAACTGTATCACTTAGCCACAGAAATGTTGGGCTCAATTGTGGTCATAAATCGAGGACTACCCGTATAGACAAGATACAGAATGCAATTTTAAAAAAGAGTGTACATAACCCATGCCCTTTTGTTGTGCAAAATGTCTGGAGGATGCTGAGTTGTTCACATACAATAGGAGTAATATGTAGGAAAGTGTTATTTAAGGCACACCTTCGTGTAGGTGTCAGCCAGCTTGTCCCAATATTGTATCCTGCATTTCTATGTCTGGATTAGAACCACCATGCAAGCTGAAAAGTTGGAAGCTGCAATTCCAACACAACTGACAGCTATGTTTATTTGTGTGTTTGTGTTTGTGTGTGTGTGGTCTCTAAGTAGGGGGTGAACTTTGAGAAAATTAATCTATTTACCTCACACCTTGCTTCTGATTTCTTTTTATTTCTAGAAGTGAACATGAGTTGCAGAAGATGTATGCTTGCCTATAGTTCCAGGAATGACTACTCTCCACTGAAGGACAGCGATGATAGAATATTTTGTGATTTACTCACAATGAAAATATATTTTTGTTATTTCTCTAAGGCATCCTATGCCAGTTTACACAAACAAAAGGACGGATTCAGTGTTTATATCTTGTTTGTTCTGGAGCCAATATAGACTTCTGCATGTAGGTAAACTATAGGCACATCCCTCTACTGAGGTGCAATCCAACACGTTCTCTGAAGATGTGCTTCACCCATCCCCAAACCAATGATGCACAAAGGACAACCTGAAAGTCTCGACATCTACATGAGCTTTTTATATTAGGATTATGATGACGATGACGATAATGATATTGGCAAGAGTGATCAGCCTTTAGTATAACTGGGATAAAGGAAATGACTGGACGAAGGAGCTACTATAGCAGCTGTCACAGTTTCTGAGCGGCCCATATTCTTATAGCCCTTGGACTGTGAGGTGGCAATTAAATTCAACACTCCCTTGCTATCACACTGAACTGAACAATGGCTCCTCCAGTGGTGGGATTCAGATGGTTCGCACCGGTTCGGCAGAACCGGTAGCTGATTTTTTGTTGCCCAGGCCCAGAATGGACTTCCGGAAGTGGCATCCACACAGAGAACCGGTCGTTCACATATTTGAATCCCACCACTGGGCCCCTCCCGTGTGCTCACAGGCTCACTGGAGGTAAGAAAATACCACTTTAGGCTTCTCTCCCTTCTGGTAAATCAAGACAACAACATGATCTTGGTTATTTATATAGTTGGTTAATGTTAGTTAGATTATGATTATTATATTTGTAACCCTGTATTCAGCTCTGGGAAGTGGGGGAGGGGGGTTTAGGGTGGGTTGGCTTTGGGGTAAATATTGTAACTTTTATAAAACTTTTCAATAAAAAAAAAAGACAACAACATGATCCTTCAAATAACCATGGAATACAAAGCCCTAGCCAACTTACAAGAGGGGCAGAGCCCATCCACGGTGCACCTTCCTTCTGCGTACTGTGATCCTTTCTATCTCCTAACACCAAAATCTAAGGGCTACCTTTGCCACAAAAATATTTGCTCACGTCTATCTCTAGATGTAAGCGAAAGTTCTCCCAAACCTGGGATGTCATCTTGCATACTGGGATGGACAGCCTTCCATAAAGTCACTTAAAAGTAAAATAGCTATAAGCTATCATTTCACAAATCACAATATTTAAGAAAGCAAATGCAACTAGTTTATATCCAACACTTGTAAAATTGCCCGCAGAAGAATAGAACAGTTCTGCATATGGTACGATTTGGGGCAGTGCAATGGCTTGGCAGGTAAGACGCTGGGCTTGTTGTCTGGAAAGCCAACAACCCAGGTTTGAGACCTGAGCGCCACACAACAGGGGGAGCTCCCGTCATCCCCTCCAGCTCCTGTCAGCCTAGCAGTTTGAAAGCACACAAATGCGAATAGATAAAAGTTCAAAGTTCGTGTTTTTGACTACCTTTAAGCTCTGCAATTACATTCTGTAGAGGTTTTAGGAGACAGTTTGCCAAATGGAAAAAACATTTGGAGGTTTGGAAAAATCTTGCACATAAATTACCGAAGGCATGAAAGCGTCTGAAGGATGGATGAAATCAAATGCCAAGAAAAAAGAAGGAAACATGCCAAAAAAAAAAAAAAGGGAGGTGATGGCGAGGAAGGAGAGCTGCAAAGGAGCCATGTCATGCTTTCTTTTAGCAAATTCCTTATAAAATGGAGAGCCGGCATCCAGACCATGACATCCACTCACTAAAGAATCTCCCTTGGCTGAGGGGAAATATCCTCCAAATGATTAGACTTCGCTGCTCATATTTTTCATCCTTTCAGCTCAGAGATGACCATTGATTCTGCTCAAGGTCGTTTGCTCATTAAAGATAAAGAAAACACTTGTCTCTCCCCGTGGCACAGTGTTGCTGTTTGTGAATGGTCTTGATTTATGATGTGCCATATGAATAGTAGCAGGTAAGTTTGGAAAGGAGGGACAGGGGAAAGGGGGAAAGGAAAGAGAAAGGAAAAGAAAGAAAGGAAAAGGGGGAGGAAAGGAAAGGAAAGATTTTTAGATTTTTTTAGATTTTATTAAATTTATACCCCGCCCTTCTCCCGGAGGACTCAGGGCGGCTTACAGCCAGTTTAAAACAGTGATACAATACAAAATTTAAAAAGATTAAAAATAACTATTTAAATTTGGCCGCTTCTACTAAAAATTTAATTTAAAACCCCTTTAAAATACCCCTAGGCCAGTCCTGCCTGC
>NW_015386831.1:136081-145421 GCF_001527695.2 Protobothrops mucrosquamatus
GAAAGGAAAGGAAAGGAAAGGAAAGGAAAGGAAAGGAAAGGAAAGGAAAGGAAAGGCAGACTCCCAGCTGATACATGATCTCTCCTTTGGCTTTCGCCTCCTCCTACAGGGCTGGCCCATCAACTCAGATTTCAGTGCTCAATCTGAGTCAACAATCTGTAATCTGGACACTGCCTCAGGATCTGGGCTCGGGTTTCAGTCAGAGGCAGCCAAGAGGGGTGAGGGGGCTGGAAGGAGTGAGGATGGGAAAAAGGCAAGCTTTGTTTTCCATTGGTCATCCTCCACAGGCGAGGGGAAACCTTCCCTGTTCCCAACCAGAGAAGGGCTGACTGGGACTTCTGCTGTTTCGAAAATCACCCGACTGACACTTTGTTGAACAACATCACCCAGACATAGATGCCTCAAAAATCAAGGGCAGAAGTTTGGAACACAAGCTCAGATTTGTAGTTCTTTTCATCTTTTTGATACTTGATCCCTTGGCATAAGCTGCCTGCAGTGAAGTTGCTATGCAGATATACAGTTTCTGGAAAGTTACACCAGGAAAGCGAAGCCTTACCAGTGGCTTAGCATTTCACAAAGAGGCAGGATAAAGTGGGCTGCCGTTAGATTTAAAAGCTTTTTTTAAAAAAAATGGTAAGGAAAGGAGAGAAAAAGTGAATTAAATCTTTATGAAAAAAATTATCTCTCCCTGCCCCAACCATCCTGCAAAGATCGATATGGAGGAAAATATATTGTTGCTTTCCTGGTTTTTTTTTTTTTTTGAGGCTGGCTCAGTCTAATTATTTACATAATGTGTGGTTCTCTGTGTTTAAAAACTAGTAATAAAATAAGAGGGGAATGGTATTGGGTTCATTCTTTAATGTTATTTGCTACTTTACAATTAATTTACTTTTGTAAAAAAAAAGAAAAGAAATTTAAAAAAAATCTGATGTCTGGGGCATAAAGCCAAAATTACAGTGGCTGTTTTGTGCTGCTTTAATTTACTCAGTCAAATGTTGGAACAAAAGATTTCTTCTCTCGCTCCACACCATTTTTCCCTAGCACAGGAAATGTATTATATTTTTTTTTCAACTAGAGGGGTTTTTTTTTCCTTTTCTTACAATGAAAGAAATACTTTCAGCAGCGTTCATGGATCCTAAAACAGAACCAATTCAAAGGATCTCGTTCTGGAGAGAAAATTCTGACTTTCCACTGCGGTCAGGCTTTTCATATTGGCTCCCAAGGATATTATATTAAAAACTGAACAAAACCCAATTAGTAAAGCTGAATTTAATCAACTCTTTGCAGCTGCCTCTCCTGTAGAGTCAGGTTATGTGATCTTAGGTCATCAGCTAGACTCAATTCAGAAGAGAAAATATATCAAGCTCTTCTTGAGTGCCCCCCAACAATGCAGAGAGAGAAGTGGACCTACCAAAATGAAAACCAGGTTTGAACATAAAAGACTTTTTTTTTTGTTTTCAAAATCACCACCACTTAACAGTCTTTTGAAACATACAACAATTGGGTAGCCTTGGCTATATATTATTTATTTGCTTATTTAAAAAATTGTTTACATTATTATTCATTGCTATGAGCTGCCCAGAATCATAAATGTAAGATGAATAGCTATATATAAATTAAATGAATGGATGGATAAATACGTGAAAACAGGACAGCAAGTGCTACTTGCCTGCTTCCCTGGATTGTATGTAGGGCGTAGGATCCAATAATAATAAGCCACTGTTGGAATTATTTTTAGCCCCTTTCCATTCGACTAGACTAGACTAGACTAGACTAGACTAGACTAGACTAGACTAGACTAGAATAGAATAGAATAGAATAGAATAGAATAGAATAGAATAGAATCTCATCAAATTTGCAGATGACACTAAACTGTTAGGAGTAGCCAACACCCCAGAAGACAAGTTCAGGATCCAAAAAGATCTTGACAAACTTGAACAATGGGCCCTATCCAACAAAATGAGTTTTAATGTGGAGAAAAGCAAAGTTTTACATTTAAGCAGGAAAAATCAAAGGTTTAAGTACAGATTAGCTCAAAAACAGCAACTGTGAGAGGGACCTTGGAGTCCTAGTGGACGATCACTTGACTATGAGCCAGCAATGTGCAGCAGCAGCCCAAAAAGCTAATACAATCCTGGGATGTATAAACAGAGGCATAGAATCAAGATCATGTGAAATATTAGTACCGCTTTATAAAACCCTAGTGAGACCACACCTGGAATACTGCAACCAATTTTGGTCACCATACTACAAAAAAGATATTGAGACCTTGGGAAAAGTTCAGAGAAGAGCAACTAAAATGATCAAAGGCCTGGAGACTAAAAATATGAAGAATGGCTGCAGGACTTGGGTTTGGCTACTCTAAAGAAAAGAAGAAATAGGGGTGACATGATAGCAGTATTCCAGTATTTGAGAGGCTGCCACAAAGAAGAGGGGGTCAAATTATTCTCCAAAGCACCAGAGGGCAGGACAAGAAACAATGGTTAGAAACTGATCAAAGAGAGAAGCAACCTGGAATTAAGGAGAAACTTCCTGACAGTGAGGACAATTAACCAGTGGAACAGCATGCCTTCAGTAATCGTGGGCGCTCCATCACTGGAGGTTTTTAAGAAGAGACTAGACAGTCACTTGTCTGAGATGGTATAGGTTCTCCTGTTTGAACAGGGGGCTGGACTAGAAGACCTCCAAGATCTCTTCCAGCTCTATTCTATTCTATTCTATTCTATTCTATTCTATTCTATTCTATTCTATTCTATTCTATTCTATTCTGTTCTGTTCTGTTCTGTTCACTGTCTCTAAAGGGAATAAAAATACAGAAGATAGTACAAGAAAAGTTTTGTGTGTGAAGTAAACTTTTGTCTTTTCTTCTCCTTGGTAGGAGAGACTGAGCCCTGTTCCTTTTCCTGATTCACTGAATAGTCCTTATTTCCTGTTTCCTTCACCTAAGACTTTTTATATCAGTTTAGCACATTATTGGCCGGGATTCCTTTAATCTTCTAGCCACTTCAGTGTGATATTTTCTTAGTATTGTTTTTGTCCAGTGTCCTCACCAGTCTATTTTTCTCATATTAATTTGTTGATAATTTTGAAGCAGAATAAAAGTTTGTGGGATGCAGCTGTCAAAGGTTTTATGTCCACTTGAGTACATTATAATCAATTTTTTGCTAAATTGTTATGACTAGGGATTCTAATAATGGCCAAGACTTTTCCATTATTCCCCAAAGAACGTGATGCATTAGAAAAAAATGTTTTAAGATGTTTAAGATATCTGAAATTGTCTTAAGTGTTTTTATTGAATGTAAATTTAATACGGAGACTCTTAAAGACAGCCAATTTGTGTACTGCCAAGGGTCTTTTAAAATAGAGGCAATTTAAAAAATGAACATATAAATCAATATGCATTAAAGCTTGCCCATGCTCCTCCTTCATTGAAACATATATTTATTTATTTTTGTTTCATGATATTTGTCAGCCATCTCAACCCGAAAGACCCTTGGCATAACAGGAGAAAACAGGATAATGTCAAATGTAACATTGGACAGTAAGGAAACAACCCACTACAGTGAGATGGCTGTTCACCATCAAAATATGATCAAAAGTTCACCAAAATAAAATGACTTTAAGAGTCATTCAGAATATAAGAAGGGTTGGGGCAGGGATATCTCTGAGGGAAGCCTATTCTGCAGACTGAAGGCCACTACAGTACTGAAAAATAATTTGAGCTGTATATTATATATTTTCTTTTCCTTCCTATCAATGTTACCCATGTTGTTCAACGTTTTAATTTGATACTGAAAGTTCTATTCATTAGACAGAAGCTGAGTCTTGTTATTCTTCTGTTCCTTATAGCAGGGGTCCCCAACCCCTGGTCTGGGGACCGGTACTGGGCAGCGGCATGCCAGCAACCGGGCCACACAAACAAGCAAAGCTCCATCCGCGGGATGCAGGCAGCACACAAAACCATGCTACCTCCAGTCTGTGGAAAAACCTCTCTCCACGTAACTGGTCCCTGGTGCCCAAAAGGTTGGAGACCTCTGCCTTACAGGAGAACTGACACTGAAATAAGCCATGATGGTCTGACCACAAAGATCATTCTTAACTGAGATCAGAACAGTCCCGTCTTCTTCCTGACAAAATATTAATACAAACAAGTACCACATGATAGTTTCTGCTACGTTCACTGCCGTCTTTCCATGTTTCAAACAGAAATCTATGCCTGATTGCTTCAGGGCAGGATAGCAGTTCTGGAAATGCTACCACCCTAGCCCCCAGGTTGATTTAGCAATTTCAGAGAATGCTTCAGGAAAAACAATTACATTTCCGGTAGGAGGATAGGACCATTTATGTCCATGAATTGGTGCCAGGTGGGTTATAGCTGGTTACTCTTCTCAACGGAGAAAAATCTACCTCAGTTGCCTGGATTTACTTTGAATTTCTACTTTTCCCCCACCTGGAGCCAGCCCATCACTAGATATGTTAAATTAGCATGTTTGTGCTTTACAGAGCTACCCCAGTTCTGGGTACAGGAGCTCTATACTTCAAAATGGAGTAGAAAAGCAAGATACTCTGCTTCCATTTCTCCAGTCTAAAATATGTGCGCGAAACCCCACTGAAGGCTAACGAAGCAGCTGTGATGCTGCACTAAGCTGGCTCTTAGTTTGTCTTGTGTCACTTTCCAAGCAACATCAAGGCCTCTATCAAAGTAAAGTACCCTTTAGAGCTTCATTGGCTACCGATAGTCCATGTACTAATAACTAATATCATATATACATACACACAGAGAGAGACACATAAACATATATGCACAAATGTGCATATTGAGTGTATGTAGTAAGTATACACATAAAATGTAATTTCATTTTTCTGAAACACGAATATTGCTTATTTTTCTGCAAGTATCTTTTAAAGTGTTATATACCCACTTGAAGTAATTGAAGCGTTAGCTAAACATTGCCTGACAGTTACAAATCTGAAGCAATTATTTTCTGCTTAGAAATTAAAGAGGCATTCTCCAAATTGTCGATGCAATAATGCATGAATATGCTGTGTTTAAGACACATCTCTGACAAGTTCTGGGTATACATGTGTTTGCATACAGTTGTGAGCAAAGGGAGATTGGCAACAAGCCCACTGGAAAGAAATGCAAAAGACTTGATTATTTGTATGTATAGCAGCTTATCTGCCCAGCAAGAACAGACCTCGCTCATACCCAATAAGATTCCTTATTGTACCTAAAGAGGCAGAAGCCCAAACTTTTCTCTATAAAATTATGAAGGAACATTACAATGATTCTTTATTTTGTACAAGGTTATCATAATGAATGCAGGACAAGAAGCAATGGATGTAAACTGACCAAGGAGAGAAGCAATCTAGAACTAAGGAGGAATTTCCTAACAGTTAGAACAATTAATCAGTGGAACAACCTGCCTCCAGAGGTTGTGGGTGCTCCAACTTCAGAGGTTTTAAAGAAGAGATTGGACAACCATTTTTTGAAATGGTATAGAGCCGTGGTGGCAAACCTATGGCACATGTGCCACAGGTGGCACGCAGAGCCCTCTCTGTGGGCACGCGGACCGTCGCCCAAGTCCTAGGCCTTCAGCTGGGTTTTATAAAACCTTTTCGCTTTAGGCCTCCACCGCCGTGTGCAAAAAAAAAAAAGGTTCAATCAATCAATCAATTTCAACTTCTCACGGGAAAAAAAAGATCTCGCAAAGTTGGAATTGGTTGATTGAACTTTTTAGTCCCACCCAGTCTGCCGTTACCACCAAAGCCATGCCCACCCAATGGGCCACGCCCACCCAGCACCCGACGATACATAAGTGGGTTTTGGGTCGCAGTTTAGGCACTCGGTCTCTAAAAGGTTTGCCATCACTGTTATAGAGTCTCCTACTTGAGCATGGGGCTGGACTAGAAGACTTCTAAGGTCCCTTTAAATTCTGTTATTCTGTTATGTTATTGGTAGAAGGGTTCAAGGCCAAGAAAAAGCAGGCAAAATTTCATTAACTTAAAAAGATAGGAGAAGAGGATCAAGATTTAAATAAGTTTGTGTATGTGTGCAGATGCATGTGCATGTATGAAATTTCCTATGGGTTGCCAGAAACAGAACTTTGTATGTGTGGCTTCCTAATTCTCTGAAACCGAGCCAAGTATCAAATCTTGTATCTGCTGGGGAATGAGAATGTGAAAAGATTGGGAATTTGATAACTGAGCCCAGCAAAAACCCTTTATAGTAAATTTGGTGTATTTTACTCCCTACACTATGATCTGGTTCCAGAATTAAATGGTGGTTACAGATCCTCTGACAACTTTCTGACTATGGATCAAGGTCCTGCTCTAATATCAGAACTAAGTTGCAACTTCTCCACTTCTTCTTGTCAGAACAGCCACACTTAGAAAACTATGTCAATTTTAATTTCATATGTGCCTCCTAGCATAACATTTAGCAGACTGATATGTTAGGGCAAATCCTTTTTATATTTCTTCCTTTGCCCATTAAGCAGTTGTGGGCTCCTTCCCCTTTTATCTGATTATTCTCTAGGCCAGTGATGGCGAACCTTTTAGAGACCGAGTGCCCAAACTGCAACCCCAAACCCACTTATGCTGGGTTTTGTCGTCGGGTGCTGGGTGGGTGTGGTCCATTGGGTGGTGTGGCCCATTGGGTGGTGTGGCCCCGTTGGGTGGGCGTGGCTGCGGTGGTAACGGCAGATTGGGTGGGACTAAAAAGTTCAATCAATCAATTCCAACTTTGCAAGATCTTTTTTTTCCGCGAGAAGTTGAAATTGACTGATTGAACCTTTTTTTTTTGTACATGGCGGCGGAAGCCTAAAGTGAAAAGGTTTTATAAAACCCAGCTGAAGGCCTAGGACTGGGGCGACAGTGCACGTGCCCACAGAGAGGGGTCTGAGTGCCGCCTCTGGCACCCGTGCCATAGGTTCGCCACCACTGTTCTAGGCAGTATCTCTTCCCCGCTCCCTCAAGGTCATTCCCACATACCATGAGTGAGGAAAGGCTGGCTCAGCTAATGCTTATTTGTTCTGTACATATTGACTTTATTTTTTAAATATGTTTTAAGACTACTCATCAGTTTGGCATGAAGTATCATAAAATATTGCTATCAACTAGTCAAACCTCATCATATGAGAGCTGTGGTGGCGCAGTGATTAGAACACAATATTGCAGGCTAATTCTGCCAACTGCCAGCAGTTCAATCCTGATCGGCTCAAAGTTGACTCGGCCTTCCATCCTTCTGAGGTCGGTAAAAGGAGGAGCCAAATTTTTGCGGGCAATATACTGACTCTGTAAACCGCTTAGAGAGGGCTGCAAAGCACTATGAAGCGGTATATAAATCTAAGTGCTATTGCTTTCGTCACAAGCCAGACTGAATATACAGTTGATGTTTCACCTATTGGTTGGAGGCTGTTGGTCTGAATGGGACAAAACAGGTAGAAGTTGAACACTGAGAAGACAGAAATGCTCTCTGTTCAAAAACCATCCGGTCCTCTATTTGCTCTGATTATACCTTTCTATGAAGCAGCACTCCATCTGAAAGGCCAGATCCATAATTTGGATATTGCCGTGTGCTTGCAACTGCTGCTGGATGTATAGTTGGAGATCCTTTGGCCAGTTTCAGCTGGTATGTCAGCTATGTCCACTCAGGAGTGAGAAGACTTGACAATGGTATTACTACCAGGATAGACTATTTCAGCATGCTGTATGGGTGAGCATTTGAACTTACAACGACACTGAAAAAAAGTGACTTATGGCTGGTTTCCACACTTACGACCGTTGCAGCATTCCCATGGTCATGTGATCAAAATTCAGACACTTGTCAATTAACTCATATTTATGACGGTTGCAGTATCCCAGGACCATGTGATTAACTTTTGTGATCTTTTGATAAGCGACGTCTATAGGGAAGCCGGATTCACTTAACAACCATGTTACTAACTTAATAACTGCAGTGATTGTGGCAAGGAAGATCATAAAACGAGACAGAAATCTACATATATGTAATTCAAAACAATTCCTTTTCTTTCTCATGCTTTTCTAACACAAAGGAGAAAATGTTTCTCTATTTTGAGAAGATACAGTCTACCCTCACAAATTGCTCTGGAAATGGCTGCTAATCTTTTTATTATTGTGAACCAGCTCCGATGCCATTAATGTCATATAACGTCTAAATGTGAGTGCTGCGTTGGCTTTCAGTGGATTTTAAGGGACTATTCAATGTATTCTGATTTATTTGCTTTTAATCCTTAAAGTCTTAGATTAGTACCCACCTTGGCAATCTTTCATGAAGCTGTAAAAATTGGAACCTTTGGGAGGTTCACATTGCCCCGTGTTTGGGAAGCACCTATAATTATTTTAAGGATTATTGTCTTTAATTTAGGGATTATTCTATTCATCCCCAATTTGGTAAGCATCTAAGCCTTCTGCAGCCAGTCCAAAAGCTCATGTTTGAATACATAATCTTTATGCACTTTATGAATAATATTTTCCATAAACTTTTGAACTTCTTTTTCATACTTTATTTGGACAATATTTTCTGTAAGAACCATGCTATCCACCTGGAACAGGCGGTAGTCAGTCTTGCAGTGTCTTTGTGACTACACTACCTAATCTACAGAAATGTGGCTTTGATCTGCCTTTGAATATTTGAAATATCACTTTCCTCAAAAGAATTGCAGATGGATTTAACCAAAGTACAATATATTTTGGCTTGAAACCTTCCCCCGATCCCCAGCCGTCCACTCAATATTAATGATATACGAGGGCTTTTGGGCTTTGCCAATTTTTGCGGTAACTTTTCTTCTAATTTTCTTGAACAATGATTCCGGTCATAAATATTCTCTCTCAAACATACAGGTAGAAATATAAAATCAACACCAAGATTTTAATTCTTAAACCTTACTTTATGCTTGGAGTAACAATCTTGTGGGTGGAGCAGACAATGTAAGACAAAAGATTGCTACAGTGTATACCTTTCTGATTTGATGAGGTTTTAATTGTTGAATGCCCATATTTTAATATTAATATATTACTTTGACTACTATTTTTGCTAGATATACATTAAACAAATCAATCAAAACGTGAAAGTAAAGGGACTCGGGAGGTGAAAGGGACCCAAACATTGGGGCCTGAGATAACTTCTCTGGTTTGCTATTCCAGTAGTTTTTAGTTTCTTAGCCAACGAATAAGGAGTGCTGCTCTTCAACTTTCCAGTTCCAGAATTTCCTTTCTGGCTGATGGACAAACTGGTGTTTCCCTTGTCATGATGCTTTAGCTAGGAAGTACTCCAGCTTCCTTAAGCTCCTGACAAAGAGATAAGACTGGAGCCAAC
>NW_015386831.1:145521-154537 GCF_001527695.2 Protobothrops mucrosquamatus
AGAGGGACCTCGGAGTCCTAGTGGACAATCACCTAAATATGAGCCAGCAGTGTGCTGCAGCTGCCAAAAAAGCCAACACAGTGCTAGGCTGCATTAACAGAGGGATAGAATCAAGATCACGTGAAGTATTAATACCACTTTACAATGCCTTGGTAAGGCCACACTTGGAATACTGCATCCAGTTTTGGTCACCACGATGAAAAAAGATGTTGAGACTCTAGAAAGAGTACAGAGAAGAGCAACAAAGATGGTTAGGGGACTGGAGGCTAAAACATATAAGGAATGGTTGCTGGAATTGGGTATGTCTAGTTTAACGAAGAGAAGGACGAGGGGGGACATGATAGCAGTGTTCCAATATCTCAGGGGCTGCCACAAAGAAGAGGGAGTCAAGCTATTTTCCAAAGTGCCTGAAGGCAGGACAAGGAGCAATGGGTGGAAACTAAGCAAGGAGAGAAGCAACCTAGAACTAAGGAGAAACTTCCTGACAGGTAGAACAATTAACCAGTGGAACAACCTGCCTCCAGAAGCGGTGAATGCGCCAACACTGGAAGTTTTTAAGAAGAAATTGGACAGCCATTTGTCCGAAATGTTATAGGGTTTCCTGCCTGAGCAGGGGGTTGGACTAGATGACCTCCAAGGTCCCTTCCAACTTTATCATCATTATTATTATAAATACTGTGCATACTTAGTGAAAGTTACAATGAGCTAACAACTATCAATATATCATCCCAGGGCTCAGGAATTAAAGGACCACGTTTAAGGGCAGTCTAACTGTCCTAAAGTACACCAGGCAGCAGATATTTCCAGTTCCCAAGCTGTCCAGAAATATACATGGAAGAAGCAATGGTTCCAGCCATAGATTTTTACTAACAATTTACTTAAGGTATAACTGAATAAAGTGGTATGTTCTTAAGTTTTCTCATTTTACCTATGACAATGTAAATATCTTTAAGGATATAGTCAGATTTTTGTTCAGAGAGGACTCCACTTTATAAAATAGACTTTTAATTCTGTTTCTTCTATTCTTCTCTCTCCAAAAATTCTGGATAGTGGTGGATATGGCAGTACCTGGAGATGGCAGAATAGAAAAGAAAGAAATGGAAAAAATACAAAGACCTGCAAGAAGAAGTAGAACAATTGTGGCAAAAGAAAGCAAATATAGTATCAAAAGTAATAAGCACCTTGGGTGCAATCCAAAAACATCTGGAAGCTCCACTTGAGTTCCATCATATTGACAAATCTTCCACAGTCAATTGCAAAAGGCAGCTTTACTTGGAACAGCTTACATCTTGCGACAGTACCTTTAACATCATCAAACATCTGCCTGTTCCCAGGTTTTGGGAAGGATAGGTGGATTAAAAATGCCAAATATAGTCATCTGGCTGACTGCATGACAAACCATAACAATATGGAAAGTAATTATTCCTATACTTAATTAGCATTTTTCCATGCCATTATATTTCATAAAATTATTCAGCCCTATGGTAAGCATTGTGCATATAGCAATAAGGGCTCTGCATAGGATTCATCAGAAGGTTAGTCCATAAACAAACAAGCACGTGCAGCATCTTCAGATTCCTTAAAAACATTATCAAGATACAAAACAAATATTTTCAGGAATGATGTAAAAATATACCATATGTATCCATAGATGTATATGTTAGATGAGGAAATATTAGTATTTTTGATAAAAGGTCAGTGAAAAAATTCAAATAGCTTTCAGAGAATGATGAAATAATTTGAACATTGGATTTTACATTGGCCATTAAGGCAGAGAGTTTGCTCCTTCTGTGTTCTGATTTTTTTTGTTTTTTTTAAAAAAAGGAAACAACAGCAAAGTTAAGTACCATTTTTAACTTGGAGATTTATTTTGTTTTAATAAATCTGACACCAGTCAGGGAGAAGAAAAAAGAACAACAAGAAGCATCTTAAAAATGCTTCATATTTTCCATAGAAATTTGCCTTTGTTAGGCTTTGAGACTCTGTGGGTTCATGAGCACATCCACTCACCTTCTGCCCTCCCTCCCACACTTCACCTTTTTTTTTTCTCGTATTTTTTTTTTTTATAATCAAAGTGAATTTGCTTGTTGGGTGTAATTTTCCAAGCCTTCACAGACCTAATAAATAAGGAGCCCCTGTAAAACAGTAGCTTGACTTAAGTGAATCTGTACAAAGGAAAATATAGAAATACAGTATGTACAAAGTACCGTCAGTGCACCATCGCTATAAAGTTCTGATTTAATTGGCTCTAATTTAAGACCCTGCTCCCAAGCTCTTTGAATCACAATCTTCCCAAATGTTTTTCCCTTTGCTAAGCACAATAGCCTTATAGTGAAGGTGCACTCTGATCACTAGTGTGTGAACAATTGCTTGATTCAAGTTAGTAAACAGTTACACTGGATCACAAGGTGATTTGAACGTATATTTTTTTTTCTCTCATTTTCTCCCCTTAGTATTTTGTCCAAAATGGGATACTTCCCAATTGTTTTACCAAATCAGTGCTCTAGTGTACTTTTGGATTCTTGGCTACAACTATACAAGTGCACACAAGTAAATCTTACCCTGTTATCCTCCACCCACCAACTGAGAATCAGATTGCACATTTCTTTTAACCATGACAGGAGAAAGCAAATAGTGAAACAAAATCATGGGGACTTGCTTCTCACTTTACCCCTGTGTTTTCATTGGCTTGGCCATACCTTTCTAATTATCATGAAAGAGCTTTACATCTGGAGAGATTGTCTCACTGGCTTCCTGGATCACTGCAAAACCATCAGGGTTGAAATTTCATCCACGTCTTTCATAACACCCAGCAAATATTTCCCCCAGATAGTTTTACACCTTGAGGGGATCCTTCTTTCTTTTTCTTTTTTTCTTTCTTTTTTGGTCTTTAGTTCAACACTCTTGCTCTGTTCCCAAAAGGGGTGCTATTTAGGGGAATTGAAAGAGAAAACCGAGAGGAATAAACATTTACTGAGTTCTCTTGGCATTCAGTCTCTGAAAAACCACAGTATAAACTATTCATGCTGCTTCTTACATCTGTCAAATCAAAATAAAAAAATTAAAAGCCAGAAAAGTGTAACACTGAAAATATGGCATTAAAAAGGATAAAGGTGGCCTTTGTAAAAAATAACACAGAAAAAGTATATTAGCCAATAAAATATTCTAATAACTCTTCATTTAAAAGTGCATGATGGGCAGGAGATAGAGATGACTCTGAAGTGTCAATACTCCAGTATAGCCCCTTCAACCACCTCCCATTAAAACGCGAATAGGTCCAAAACCATACAATGCAAATCACAATTCTTCATGTAGCAGCAAAACCACAGCAGGTTTTTTTTGGGGGGGGGATCCATTTCATTGTCCAACTTCAAATATTTGAATCTTGAAGTCTATGAGGGAAAAAAAAGTACATACATTGGTCCATGTGGCTTTAGAATCAGAGGAAAATCCTCCATCGGCAAGAAACCAAAGGTTTAGGGAGAAGGGGGCAGGGTCATCGGAATGCTGGGAGTACTTTGAGGGGTCCATGATGTGCTTACAGTCTTCTGACCCAAAGGCACCCTAGGGTTTTAGCCTTCCCTCTGAGAGAAATAATGAGGGGAAATGGCTTTGTTTTCTTGATTTCTGACCAGATATGGTGGCGAGTGGACCAGCTGGTGTTGTCTGGTGAAGTAGCTCTGCTCCCTTTCTCCATGCAAGGTACCCTGTCAATATCAGCATTCCTGTAACAATAAAAACAGATGTGTCAACGCCTACACTACGTTATAATGATTCATTGCAGTATTGTATTTGACATAATGAGAATACTCAGTCATAGCATTAAGGTTCTTTCAGAAGTAGAGAAAATAGAAGATTAAGGATGGAAAACATGCAGAGTAAGAAGCACAATCAGAAAACAATATGGTTTGGCTTAATTTACGTTAGTGTATATGAAACCCTGTTCTTCAAATAACTTTTGCAATACAATCTACCAAATTCTTCTTCAGAAAAATCCAATTGGTTACAGAATTTCGTTGGAAGCAATACTTGGCACAACTTTCCAAACTTCTAGACCTGTCAGTGGTTATAAGCTCAAAAATTCTATTTCCATTTAATAATTTAAAGAAAAGAGATGATAACTCAAAATAATTTTGAATGTTAAACAACTCTTCCTGTGGCTTAGATTTATTTCCTGAGCCTTTCATCTGAGATCTTTCATCATGCACTGAAACAAACAAAACTTTTGGATTAGAGACAATAGAGGAATAAATATGCTCTCTATGGACAATGATATTGTATCCCTTTCAATTGTCTGAAAAACCCATCCTCTAGATTTGGATACCAGTTCCATCATTATATCATTGTCAATTCAAGTCAAGATATTCTCTGATTCTTATATTTATAACAATTAAACCTGTTTCTTTACATGGTCTCACTGAGTAATTTCATAGTTTAGGAAAAAAAATATTCAAGAGCAGAGAAACTAAGCAAGCTAATCAAGCTAATCAACATAAGCCAATGACCCTGTTCCTTCCTACCATAACTAACTGCATGCTGTAATTCCAAAGTGGAACTGATGGAAGAGGTACTAGGAATAGACGATTCTATATTATCCTGTTAGGTGGCATTTTAATTTATCAAGTATCAGTGCTTGTATATGAAAGAATATCTTGTGGTTTTCAGAAATATTCAGGCATTGTATCTGGAATCTGAAATATCATAAACCCAAATTATAATAGAGTAATTACTTAACTCACTTCTGTATGAACGGGGCATGTGAGATCAGAGGAATGTTGATCATAGGATATGAATAGGCAGGGTTGCATAGTATTTACCCTTTCCCCCTTTTCCCCCCACATGAACAGCCAGCTCAATTGCACAGAAACTTGAGCACAGTAGTAACTGTGAGAGGGGCCTTGGAGTCCTAGTGGACAATCACCTAAATATGACCCAGCAGTGTGCTGCAGCTGCCAAAAAGGCCAACACAGTGCTGGGCTGCATTAACAGAGGGATAGAATCAAGATCACATGAAGTGTTAATACCACTTTACAATGCCTTGGTAAGGCCACACTTGGAATACTGCATCCAGTTTTGGTCACCGCAATGTAAAAAAGATGTTGAGACTCTAGAAAGAGTACAGAGAAGAGCAACAAAGATGATTAGGGGACTGGAGGCTAAAACATATAAGGAATGGTTGCTGAAATTGGGTATGTCTAGTTTAATGAAGAGAAGGACGAGGGGAGACATGATAGCAGTGTTCCAATATCTCAGGGGCTGCCACAAAGAAGAGGGAGTCAAGCTATTTTCCAAAGCGCCTGAAGGCAGGACAAGAAGCAACGGGTGGAAACTAAGCAAGGAGAGAAGCAACCTAGAACTAAGGAGAAACTTCCTGACAGTTAGAACAATTAACCAGTGGAACAACCTGCCTCCAGAAGCGGTGAATGCTTCAACACTGGAGGTTTTTAAGAAGAGANTGGACAGCCATTTGTCCGAAATGGTATAGGGTTTCCTGCCTGAGTAGGGGGTTGGAGTAGATGACCTCCAAGGTCCTTTCCAACTTTACTTACTACTATTACTAGATAATGGCCCTAATAGTTTTCATTTTCTAAAATAATAATACATTGATTAATCTGTCTTGTAATTTAGTTTGTTAACATTTCTTAAAAGATATATTTGAAATATCTTAATTTCTGTGCTTATTCAATCTATCTCTATGACACTGATAATTCACTCTATAGTAGGTGGAATCACATGATTCATGAAGCACTGGAGAAAAACACTATAAATCTGCCTAACACAACCTCATTTTTCCAGTTTTGCTTTTTAGTGGAACTGATTGAAAAAGTTGGCACAACTGGAAAGCCCAGTTTGCACCTTCAATCTCATATGCTACTCAGTTACCTGAAAAATATTGAGGATTTATCTTACATTGCTTGGACCAGATACAATATGAACATCTTGCCTGAAAACAGTCAATTTCAGAGTTGCTCTACAATTTCACTGGTCTATACATAAAAATGTCATCTTGTCAGTATACTAACAAGTATGTTTAATGAATTCTAAATTCATATCCCAATACAATGAATAATGAAAAATGTATAGTATCCAAGTTGAGCTTGATTCCTGGTGACTTTATAGACCACAACTATATAGGTTTCCTGGCAGAAATATAGAAGTGGTTAGTTATTGTCTTGTTCATAGATTTTTTTTAAACCAAGTTTCTCAATCTAGCCTACAACCTTGAAATTCATCCCACCCAATTATTAACCAAATCTAACCCCACTTAGCTTCTAAGTCCATTCAAGGACAACTATGTCCCACCAACCAAGACAATTAATATTATGAGCTTATTATTCATAGCTGACATTGTAAGAGTTCCAATACAATAAAAGGAAAGTTTTAGCTATTAGAAAAATGTTGATATAGACAGACAGTACACTATTATCTTTAAGTGATTGTAATGTAGTAATTAGCACACTGAGCACAGTATATGAACATTGATGATGGTGGTGGTGGTGGTGATTTGCTTGGCTTCTTTGGAACAGGAATGAGATCAGATCAAAGTCAAGTCCATGTTTTTCTTAAGGAGATTCTGCTGAAATAATCCTAAAAGAGATGGTATGTTCAGACCCACATATACTTTGGGATTGCACTTCATTTGTATGAATTCTGTTCTTTTCAAATTTTGAATGCATTCAACATTTTTACTGAAGTCTCTGCTTTCGAATAATTATAAAATGGTTCTCTCCTATAAAATAAATGGCATTACATCATTGAAATTGGGAGAAGCATATTATTTGATGAAAAATAAGTATGTGGGAGCCACGGAGAAAGCAGTATGTAGCTGAGCATTTTTAGTTAGCACTAGCTACTATTAACATTCAGTGTATTTTGTTTTCTACATCTAATTTCTTAGCTTCTCCTCTTCTAGCTCTGGTGTATTTTCTCCAAAACTGGCTTTTTTTTAAAGTTCACTATATTATACTGTGGCTTAGAAGAGCTATATGTATTTGGTACTATTCCTTATTTATAATTAAAGAATTAAGTCTGCACAGATTTGACATATTTTTATTTCTTTTAATTTCAACTTCAGGAGAAAATGTTCTTGTTTAAATATTAGGAATTCCTGAGTAACCATATGCTTGTGCTATGCATCTCACTAAATTGGAATTCAGGAACTCTACTTTGATGCAATTGATGTTGTATGTTGTTTTCCTTGCCTTTGACTTTAAGCTCTCAAGCAGTATGTTGCTTGAATATCAAAGCCCTGCTCATTTTTAAATAAATTGCAGTATTGAGGGAATTGTGGTCTTTTGTGCTACTAGACTTAATTAGGACGTTGTGTGGATGTGGGTGCCTTCAAGTCAGTGTTCACTCCTAACAGTTGCCTGGATGGATCCTTGCAGTTTTCTTGACAAGTTTCCACAAGTGATCTGTCATTGCCTCCTTGGGGGGGGGGAGGAGAGAGGGGGGGGAGGGAGAGAGGAAGGGAGAGAGGGAGGGAGAGATTGACTCAAGGTCACCCAGCTGAATTGTGTGTAAAGTAGGATTAGAACTCATGGTGCCCCGGTTTTTAGCTTGATGCTTTAATCGTTACAGAAAACTGGCTCTCACTGGGGATCTTGGAAAATCTTATTATCTTTTTGTAATAAGTTGCATATAAGTCCATCCTCATTGTCTTTCATGAACAGAATAATCTGTGGCACCCATTCTGTACTTGTACTGTTTCTACATTTTAGTATAGTTTTCTGCAACCTTGGCCTTCCACATGTGTCAAATTACTGAGGATCAACATCTCTGGAGGATGCTGCATTGGAGAAATCTGCATTAAGGTTCAATCAGCTGCAGGCTTCAACTTTGGCTTCAACTTTAGAAACATTTTAGCAACACTGGGAAAACTAAGCCAGCTGCTGGGTGGATATTCTATTAGATGGAGACGTGTTAAACTGGAATATCATTCTTTCAAATACCAAGAAGTCTGGGGAAATAAATCCCTGGATACCAAGAAAGAGACCTAACATTGTGGAATGTACTTATGTAATGGGAAGTTAGCACCTGATTTTCACTGAGTTAAATAAACAAGTTTCTTGTTAGGGCATAAAATTCAGCTGTTTTGCCAGGCTTGTAGAATTTTCATATTTACCTTTTTTCATTCCTTTTCTGGTGCACATATATATTTTCCAGCCACAAACACCTTTCACAAGGGGTACAACAGTTCCCACATGGTACCTAATAGACAATGCACAGTGGAATCGAACAATAAGGCTCAAATCTAGTACAATATTTTACTATTATTTAATTCATTTTTATCCCCACCTTTTTGAGGGTTCAAGGCAGTTCATGCAAGCTCAAAGTGGCTTACAAAAATCCTGTGTGTTGGGTTGAGCGAAGTATAACTAGCCTAAAGTCACCAGGTGAGTTTTATTGACTGAACAGGAATTGAACCTGGTTAAGTTATGAAGACATTAAAACACAAATATATCTGGTGATTTGCAGAGATTGGAATACAGTTTCAACCATTCCCACAAAATAGCTGTGTTGGAATTTTAACTCAATATACTATCTGGAGACAGCATTTTATTCCAAAATTCTAATTATTTTTATTGAAAATTTTGATTCATTAAAAATGTAATTCTCTATTTGAAAGGATAGAAATGTAGTTTTAACATATAACCCTTATAATGCTTCTCCTTTCCACTTATTGTCTCTAACAAGCAGCCATCTTGTCTGCTGTATATACGTAGTTGTATTCCCCATTAATTTGGTAAAGCACAAGATTGAGACTATGCGTCTTCTAAGCCAGTGCTAGTAGCTGAGTTGGTCTGCATATTCTTCTTACTTATTTTTTTAATGCATAATTTTGACTTTCAGGAAGAAAATTGTGGTTTCAAATTGTGGCATAACTAAGAATCTACTCCCTGCTCTCATATCTAAGGATTCAAAATGTTCTACCTATATAATGATTAAAACAGCCTCAGATGTCTGCTGAAATTCACCTTTCATTCATCCTTGCTCAGTCTGCTCTCCTGCCCCG
>NW_015386831.1:155430-231287 GCF_001527695.2 Protobothrops mucrosquamatus
TTTTTTTTTATTTTTTATCAAATTTATTTTAATAAAATGTTTTTGGAGTAAAAATCTATCTAAATATAGTTTTCTATTTAAGATACATTAATAATTTAGTTTATTCAACATGAAATGGACCTTAGTTATGTAGCACGAGATTGTATATTCTAAAATATTTACATTTTTGGTAAACTCATTCAATGAATCCAAGCTCTGCAAGCTGAGATAACATGCACTGCATTGATGCATTCACACAATTTCACAGTAACCATGAGATAAATCATAAAACAAAGTTCAGGAATATTCCTTTATCCCATTGTTTTGCAAATCTATGTACATTACAGACTGTACGATTGTTTGAAGAGAAATGCATCTGTACCAGGCTCTAAGTGTTTTAGTTAAATAAAAGAATTCGAGTAGTTTTTCAACTATGTGTGATTAACCTATTAACCTAAAATCGGTTCTGATATCGCTGTTTTACTAATCTGACAGCTTATTATTCTAAATAGGAAACCTTCATTTTGTTTGCAAATAATAGTATTAAAGATTCTAACCACCAGCAAGAATGAGTCCTTACATTTAAAGAGCACCTGTCATTTCAGATCCATCATGGCGGCCCGTTAGCGGACATCCCCTCACCTGCTGCCTGCCACGTCCCTCACCTTGTTGTGTCACTGCTGCATCACCAGCCCTCACATTAAAGTGAATGGGACTGTCAGTGAGTCAACAGCGGGTCAGAGGAGGAGCCGCTGCAGGACAGAGATGACAGTTGCTCTTTAAAAATTATGATTTAAATTGAGTTGATTTAAATCAAATCCACCCTGAGTGAATCACTGCAGTTGTTAAGTTAATAACACGGTTGTTAAGTGAATCTGGCTTCCCCATTGACTTTGCCTCTGAGAAGGTTGCAAAAGGTGACCCCATGACCCCAGGGACACTGCAACTGTCCTAAATATGAGCCAGTTGCTAAGTATCCAAATTTTTATCACAACGGTCATAAGTGTGAAAAATGGTCATATGTCATTTTCCCCCCAGTGCTGTTGTGATCATTAATAGTCATTAAGCGAAAGGGTGTATGTCAAGGACTACCAGATAAGATGTAAACATTTTACGACAAGGATTGTAATGGAAAGGTATTTTAATCCTAAACAGACCTACTCAGAAGTAAACCCTATCAAATTCAATAGAATGAACTAAATATATTTGAAGAGGATTTTAGCCATAAAAAGTGAGCAAAAAGTGGCAAAAAAATTATTGTATAGATATCAAAACAAGTGAAAAAATAAAAAATTACAGCAGGACATTTCTCTTATAAACTGTTTAACTAAACTTTTGTGTACATAAATTAATAGTCTATATAGTCTGTGGATTAGTAGCAGTTTACATGTAGACACTTGATGATTTGAAATAGGAAGACAAAATAAGCATTTTTTCCTCTCTGTATATGACTAACAGATGAGAAATAAATATAAATAGAATGGCAACAAAATTTACATTGGCATTGCAAATACAGATACTGTGGATCGCCCCGCCCCCCGTGCTCTTTCTCCCTGTTGCAGTAGCTTTTAATCAGAATGAAGTTAATCAAATACCACAGATTCATGGAGCATCTGGGACCAAATATTTGAATGCTCAAATATTTTTATTTTCAGCATCTGTATTGATCCATCCCAACTATACAACTATAACATTTAAATGTTTAACAGTTCTCAGGCTACCTGAGTAAATATGATTCAATATATATTTAATAACAAACTTAAAGGCATATGGAACACTATTTATCCAATCCCAATGCAGCTTGACTCCTTGACAACTCTGGGCAATTTACAGATTAAAAAAGAAAAACCATATAGATAAATATGGGTTTTAAAGATTCTGGCTGACCTGACAAATGTGACAAAATATAGTCATGGTTTGTTGATATAAAATACAGGGTTCCCCCCCCTCCCCCGTGTTTTAAACCAATTTTTATTTTAGCTTTTGTGACGGAAAGGGTAGGTGTCTAGGGGGGGAAAAGTCACATTATGGATAAGTGGGAAGAGGTCAAGAAAGATAAGAGTGAAAAAGGAGGGACAGATGTAAAATAGAGACAAAGGTTGAAGGAAAAAGTGATCAGAGAAGAAATACTTGAGAAACATCATAGCACTTTAGACCACATTTCACTGACAAAAATGCTAGGGAGATTGGTCATGTGAGAAAATAAAAAATGGGAATGGAATATAACAGGCAATTGTCTGAAAAGCAAGATTCTTAGGAAATATGTAGGGATGGGCACAGAGTTGGGAAAAAAAGTAGAAAGTAGGAGTATAGAATTCTTTAATATAGAGCCAAGATTGAAAATGGAGTCAGGATGGTTAATTAGGACCTAGATTCTGTCAAGGAACACTGCTGATTGTGGCATTTGCTATCACTGCAGCACTATGATCCAGCAATTGGAAGGAGACAGTGAAGGATAAGAAGCAGATGGGAGTGACCTTTGGGAAGATTTCCTCAGGGTAGTCAACCTTTTTCTGTCTTGGAGGTATGCCTGAGGCCTATGGGTGCTGCAGTCTGTTCACACCAGTTGAATGGGCAAGTCCAACATTTTCAGATCTATCTTGTTTTTGGGGGATTTTTAAGGGGCAAAACTAGCCTTATGACTACCACAGGAAAATCCAATTGGGGGGGGTTCTATAGGGTTAAAAGGCACAACCTTCTATATATATATCTGTACAAGTCTTTGAAAGCATACTCCTAGCCTTAAGTCTCCTTTCCCACTGCCAGGCAAAAAAGGATTTGTCCAGAATGATCTCACAGTTGGAAATGGTGTGCTTATAACCAAAGAATTGCCCATTCCTGGGATATTTTTGTACAGGATTTGAAGCCATAAAACCCCACTTGGGGTTGCTAAAAGCCGTGGTCCAAAGAAATGGTAAAGCTAAATTAAAAACGAAATTTGGTTACACAAAGTTTTAAATTAAATACGATTAACACACTTATTCCTATTTTGTTTCTGTTGTATTCCAAGGAAAATTCATCAGCAATTTTTGAAAGAGCTTTGAGTGGGCTTTACAGGTTATGCATTCCTTACATAGCATATCTAGACTTCACTTCTCTTATTTTAAGAAATCAAAACATGTTCTTTTATTTATAATTATTGTTATTGATTTAAGAGTAACTTGTGAGTTGTCCATTTTGCTGGTGATAACAAAATATTCAAGTTGGTAAAAACAAAAAGTGTTTGTGACTCAGAAGCATCTCTTTGAAAAAAATGAATGATCGATGAAATGGTAAACATGGTTCAATTTAAGAACATGTAGAATGGTTAACACCAATTAATTAGTGATTCAACAATGATTAATCACATTATATATGAAATCTGATTTGTCTATAACTAATCAGAAAAAAGATTTGATGGTCATAATGAATAGCTTTGTGCAGTGCTTTTTTTCTAAAAAAAAAATGCCGGAACTCACATGTCATACAACCTGCCTTGCCTACCCTACAAGGTTCCATCCCAAAAAGGTGCCGGAACTCCGTCTTGGGCGTTCTATGAGAAAAAAAGCCCTGGGTTTGTGAAGGTGTCAAAAAAAGTGCGTAGAGCTGTGAAAAACGTAAATTTTAGAATTCGTATTGAAAAAAGATTGAAAATTGCAAGCATTGTAATACTTCTCTTATAGAAATGTTTGGTATGTCTTCATCTGGAAGAGCTTTCTCATTCACTGATGTAGTGCTACCCACTAATTTAGGTGGTTTTAAGGCCAACTTTTAAATTACTTAAATTCATGAGGGTAGGTCTTTCAAGGGTTATTAGTCTTGAAAACTCAATATTAACTCAGAGTTAATTTGGTGCCTCAAAATGCCAGTTGCAGATGAAAATGAACTATGTTTCCATCTCCCTTTTGTGTTTCTCCTCTACTTCATCAATATGAGAAAAAAGTGCTAGGACATTGGTATGATTCTGCTATACTTACATTCCTCTAAAAATGTAACATTTGTGTCAGGGGATGTACTGTATGCATATTAGATAAAATTGGAAAATTAGCAGAACGTAAGATTTCAGTTAAGCTCTGCTTATTATCATTTACTAATGCTTGAAATGACTTTTTGCTGTTTCCTGAAAAACCTACTTCTAATCAGCTGAATGAATGAATGAATGAATGGTTGGCATATTGTACTTACACAAATAGTAAAGAATTAAGGCCACTTAAGAAGAAATACTGCAGATGCTTAATCCTATGCACATTCACCCAGGAACAAGCATAACTTAATATTATATTAATAACTTAATACTTAATATTATTACTTTTGATTAAATGTAGTATAAATGACATATTCATATAGAGCAGACATGTCAAACACAAGGCCTGTGGGCCAGGCCCGGCTTGCCATATGGTTGCGTCTGGAAACAGTTGCTCTGGAAACAGCGAAGGACCGGCCCACGGCACTTGGCCTGACCTAGGCCGACCGGGCACTGATCTACAACCTGGTTGTATCCATCAAAGCCAGAAGGCGCTTAGCCTTAGATCCACGGGGCAGCCCTGGAACCAGTGACGGGCACCCCCACCCCACCCCTGGGTGTGTGTGCAGGAGGCGGCGAGTGGGTGAAGTCTGGCATCTCTGCTGGATGTCTTGCACTGGGGGCTGACTTTACCCAGGACCCCAGCGCTTATCACCTCCTATGCGCACACACGGGGGGGCAGAGGTGGCGGGGCGGCCCCTCACTTTGTCCAGGGCTGCCTCGTGGAGCATGTTCTGGCTTTGAGTGATGTAACCAGGTTGTAGATTAGCGCCACACACCCCTCCCACCAGCACCTCCATGGCCCTCTCACTGACCTAGCCTCGCAGCCATGGCCCCACCCATATGAGATAGCAACGGCCAATGGCAGCATGGCCACCGGCAGCGATGGTAATCTCTCCCCCTCCTGTCATTCCTTCCTGAGCACGGAGGAAGGAAAGAGATGGGAATGAGAAGCAGAGGAGGAAGGAAGCAAGGAAGGAGATGGAAATGAGAAGGAAGGAGACAGTGAAGGAAGGAAAGAGGAAGAAAGGAAGGAGAGGCAACTTGGTTGGAGATGCCCCAGTTCATGCAGTTCTGCTTCAATCCTGGATCCATTGAGACTTGGGCTCAAAGGAGAAAGCAATTTTGGATTCTCTTTTGTCACAGACAGGACTTTGTTGGCAATCCAAATTAACATTGGTATTCTTAAATTGTGATCACTTAGGAAAGTATCCCCTTCTTGTATGTTGCAAACAGCCATTTCCAGTGGGGGAAAACAGGACAAAGAAGAGTGGGGAAAAATGTTTCCTTTGCTATACTTCCAGTCTGAATTAGACCATGGCAGGGTCCCTACGGGAGAGCCCTTTTAAGGATTATGTATTAATAGAAAAGCAACTAACTTACCTCTGTTCCTAAATGCTAAAGCTGTTGCACATAAAAAACAGAGGAGCTCTGATCAACTATCACAGCCACCATTTTGACAGTTTTGCTGTACTGTTGTTTGTGGATGCCCCCATTAATTACAAGCATGGGATAAACTGAGCCTGATTTGTTCTCAGTCCTTTAAATGGCCACAGACTACTAGCAAAAGTGGCATTTGATCACAAGGCAAGGAGGCATCGAGAAATATTTCCCCTTTTGCATTTGAGCATCCAAGAAGGGGCAAGAAAGAAGAAAGGGAAAGACAAACAAAAAGAAGGAAAGAGGGGAAGGAAGAAGGAGAATGAAGAGGGAAGGAAAAAGAAGAAAAAGGGGAAAGGAAGGAAGGAAAGAAGGAAGGAAGGAAGGGAGGGAGGGAGGGAGGGAGGGAGGAAGGAAGGAAGGAGATTATGAGAGGGAGGGAGGGTCTGAGGGAAGTCCTGCTTTAGCACTTGGCCACGAGCAGCCTTGCTGCCCTTTCACCATCCCCATGTCCCCTCCTTCTGACCTCTCCCGGTGGTCTCCCATCCTATCGCTGAGGATGCTTTGGTTACAAAGCCGGGTCTCCTCATGGGGAGAGGGAGTGGGCCTCCCTCTGACCCACACATTTTGCCCTCCCGTACATACCATGAGCAACTTCACCGAGAAAGAGCCAATCAGCAGCAGCCTTGAGGAGGAGATAAACGCAGCTGGGTGACCCTTGGGAAAGGCTGAACTGGGCAATTGTCCTCCACTGCCCAGGGCTCTGGGAAGCCTGCATCACTGGGGGTCCTCCTCATGGGCTTAGAGGGACAGCAAGGCTCCTCTGGTGGACGTATGGTGCTCGCCCTGGTCTTGCCTTCCTCTGTTGGAGACAATGGATCCAGCAGCAGCTCCGACATGAGTGATGTTGAGCTGGCCACGCCTACCCCCACTATGCCCACCCCACCCATGCTCCCGCGGTCAACTCTGATGCGGCTCTCAGCGAAATTGAGTTTGACACCCCTGATATAGAGAGACATGTAATATAGCTGCAGAATTAAAAATGGGATTTGGATGGGAGAGGGGTTTGAATTTAATTATTTTCATCTATGTCTTATTTTATTCTATTTATTAAATTTATTATGATTCAGAAGTTGCCTGATACTTCCGATATAAAAATTTCTTCTTGCAAACAGTGCTCTGGTGTGAAGTGCATTTAGATCAGAAAACTAGTACATGGAATCAATCTAATTATTTATCCACCTCACCTGCCTATTTATCCACCTCACCTAAATAGTTTGAAAAGTACAGATGATATTAATCAAAAATATTAAACCCTCTCCTCTAGCCTAGTCTCAGTATGAACAACCAATAGAAGTAATAATTTATATTAGAAGATGAGGCATGATTGATAATGGTGCCCACTTTTTGCTGTGGAACCAGACAGAAAATGGAATAATTGTTTTAAAGTAGTTTGTTATTATTTATTGTTAGTTAAAAATTCAATTTGTTTATTTCTTTGTTCATTTATCAATAGCCACCCATCTCTCCCTCAAAAGAGACTGAATTAATTCCTATTTTTTTTAATTGGCAAGGATGCAAATATCAGTTAAATAACATTCATCATTATTACCTCTGTTTAATAATCCGTGAAGTTTTAATAACAACATGACACTTAACAATCACAGCAGAAATAAATGAACACGTAGGAATTATGGCATTTCCTGAAATACAAAATGTTCTGCTTCTAAAGTACTGCAAACTTTGTAATATGGGTAACAGAATAATTTGCAGAATGTTGACAAGAAATACTTAACTGTATAAAAACAATTACATGGAAAGATCCTTAGTATATTTATAGGAATGCCTGTTGGAATCTGTGTATTCCAGCCTGTCTAGTGCATTATATATAGGTTAACGCAAGAATTCTTCCTCATAGCTGAATTAAAGCGCTAGCTACCGTGGTAGAAAACTATTCCAGTTTAAAAATTGTGCTCCTCCCCCCCCCACAAACCCTTTCCTGCCATAGCACGATATCAGCAAAGGTGCTATACAAGGTACATTTGGGATAGAGATTGGTGGATTCCCCTGGCTATGTTTTCCACCCATCCACTGAATGTTACCACCCAGTGAGAAAACCTTCACTTCCTATGGGTTGGGGCTGGCAGATAAGGTAAGTTTTGACAGATGGCTAGACAGATCAGTTCAGTTCTGGTCTGTCTTGGTCAAAGCTCACACTCACAAAAGTGCTTTGTGGGGGTACCTTAAAGCAGAGTTCCTCAATGTTCCCGGCTTTGTGGACCGGCAGAGGGGAGAGGGGATGGTTCCATGCAAGCGGCCTGCAAGCACGCGGGTCTGTTTGCGTGAGCGGCGTGCATGCGCACCTGCCCCTCGTGCAAATGGAGTGCATGTGCACGCACTCACCTTCTGTTCTCACAAGTGAGGATGCATGTTTATGTGTGCTCACCCGCAGTTTCCGTGGCCCAGTTGTAATCCCCTCATGGCCCAGTAGTGGGCTGCGGCCCACAGACTGGGGACCCCTGTCTTAAAGAGAATGTTTTAAATCCTGTTCTAGAATAGCATTATTAGTTTAGAAGAGTGGTAAACTTACACTCAAAAATATTTTGACCGTACAGAAATGTTGCACCTGAAACTAGACCTACAGCCAGCAATCTTTCTTCTGCTTTATTAGGCAGCCTTCCCTTCACCACCACTCGTCTGCTGCAACATATTGCCTGCTCGAAGAGGAAGCGCTACTTTAACTCTAGAAAAAAATAAGAACAACTCATGGAGTGAGATTAAGGCAATATCATGAAGAGAAAAAGATGATCTTAGGGATCGGTCATGCTATGGCTAGATGCTAATGGGGAAAGCCCTCAGTATAGCATCACTGAAACAAAACAGTGTATTGAAATGTCAGAAGCCTGTACCTGCTCTGCAAGCATAGACAGAAAGCAGAAACTCAGTGTATATCTCTCATATCAGGTATACCTTCAGAATATTATTTATTTATTTATTTAACAAATTTATAAACTGCCCAGGTCCCTCACAGAGGGCCTCTGGGTGGTATACAAATAAAATTTTAAAACATAAAAGTGTATATAAAATTAAAAATAGGCAAAGATGATTAAAAATTCAATGTTAAAAGTAATTAAAAGGAGGCTATTCAAGGTTCTAACCAATTCCATAGCTGTATGAGCCCCAAGCAAGATTATCAACATTATTAACAGCTTTGATACATAGATGTAAGATTTTGACAATTCTATGTTTTAAAAGGCTCTTTCGTGCTTTAAAAAATGTTGTTCTTTGTACACTAGGTTGCCCTAGCCAAAGAACATTAAAAGTGCATATTATATTGGCATAAATATGTTTTTTAAAGGCAGAGAAAATAGAAAATGTTATGGAGAAGTGATCCCACTGCACTGTGATTCAATAGTTAAGAATCAAACTAATAAGCAGCATCTGCACTTTTATCTCCACTCAAACAAAGCTTGTGGAAAGTCATGAAAGTGTTATTCGGCTACTTTAAAAATGGTACGTTTCAGAAAGTATTTGATAAAGGTTAAAAAGCATGCTTTTACATTTCACGTAATTCCAAGTTTTAGAATTATTCTTCCTAAAATTATCTTAAAATGTATGGTGATAATTGAACCCACAAGTCCCAAATTGCCGTTTTACAGATGACTTAGCCCTGGAGACCAGATTGATTTCCTAATCTTAAAAAACTAACATTGCAAAGAGCTTTTTAGTTATCCTAGATATCTCACTAACATTTCTTTGCCAGAGTTGTAACAGAATACTCCATGAGATAAAGAAACAGACACTGCTGATGTGTGTAAAACAAGTACAAAAAATGTTGCATGACAAACACAAGACACATGTAATGAATTTAAGGGAATGAGTTGATTAACTTGAATCTTTTCCCCCGTTTCTCAAACGGCAACCTCCTTATGTCGTTAGCCTACCTGAACATATCGGTATCAATTCTACCCACACAGAAGACTTTAGGGATTACACGAACCTTTACTTATTCTGATTTCGAATTCGGAGACACCTCCTTTTCAGTGGTGGCTCTAGATCCTCTGGCCCTGTGCTGAGAATTGGCGTTGAAATAATGCAGGGTCCAATTGCAGTCTTTTCCGCTGGTCTGGGTACAGGCTGGATGACGCAGCCTGCTTTGGGTAGCATCCGCAAAGCATATGCATGATCCTCATCAGCCGGATTGTTAAGGTTGGGGTCTTGTTTGTCTCCCCCAAACAGAGATTCTTCCCCTGTCTTCTTACCAGACTCTCCTTCCCGGCGACAGTTTGACGTACAGTTATTCTCCTTAACGGATTCCAGCTCACTCACTGGCAGTTCCTCCAGCAAACAAGATTGAAGCTGAGTCTTTTTTTGCTCTTGGGGTGTTTCGGAGTTCTTAGAAATCTCGGGGCCTTTTGTGCCATTCACAATGACATTGCAGGCTGCAGCTGCAGCGTTTTCTGGAGTGCCAGAGGCAGCTGGGAGGGAGCCGCAGCGAGGTGGATCACCACCAGGTAATGTCTTTGTTTCAGTGGGGCTGCAATTTTTTCTGCAGTCACTGCAGTTCCTTTTATCTGAGCTACCCAAAGCCAGATTTACAACACTGCTAGCTTCGTGTTCAACTTTGACTTCAGCGTGCAAAGCCCTGTGGATAACATTGTGTAGTCTAGACCTGTGACCTACAGTTAAGTCTATCACACCATCCTGTGGTCCCTGTAGTACTGTAGGAAAACCAAACTTGTTGTTCACAGGACTACTTGGTCTCACAGTCAAATCAACAACGTCACTTTTACTGTGCTGCTGATGCACTTGCGTTTGATTTAAGGACTGGCCTGAGCAGCTTGGTGAGGAATCAGAAGGCTTAGAAGAGCCTTGTTTAGAATTCCTGGGGGACACAGAGTTACTTGTTGGCTTAGCCCCTGTTGTGTCACTGGGAGTATTTGGAATGAAGCTTTCCCCATTGCTCGAGAAGCCATTTGGGGGCTTGGAATCATTGATGTGAGGAATGGGGATTGGGATTGGAATTGGGACAGGAAGTGGAACGATAACAGGATATGGCACTAAAAGGGTTGGTGGTGGCACTAATGGGGCAAGAGATGGCAAACCAAAGTTCATCATCTGTGGCATGGGCATAGGACCATTTGGCATCATGCTTACAGGAGGGAAAGGCAGGCTGGGCAAAGGAACTCCTGGAGGTGGAGGGGGTAGTAAGCCTGGAGGATTTCCAGGCATGGTTGGAGTCGTTGGAGGATGGATATGAGGGGACAGCATTGGCCTATGCATTGGGCTGGAAGTGGGTCCCATATTTCTAGGACCACCTGGTGGTGGGCCAATTCCAGGAATCATTGGATTGGACAGAGGGCTATTTGGATTCGATGCATGATGAGGCGGCCCTCGAATAAACGGTGGACGAATCTGCTGCAGAATTTGCTGTTCCATGAATATGGGCAAGGGAACTGGTCCACGGTTTGTCATCACCATGGGTGGACTTCGAGGTGGGACACCAATTGGAGGCACAATACCAGCAGGTGGCTGAACAGAAACTGGTGGAATATTTGGATTCTCATTGAGGGGAATAGGTTTGGGAACCGGTGTTGGGATTTTAGTGACAGAGCAGTTGGCAATATCAGACGGAGAGGCAGTGGTAGACGTGGATGGTCCAGGACCTTGAATTTGGCCAGCTGCAGACACTGGGGATGGGGCCTTTCTCCGAGCATCTGCTAGCGATATATTCCAAGAATCTGGAGTCAGCAGCTGCACCCCAGTGCCTTCTGCTTTATTTTCTACTGGAGGATGTAATGTGCTGCAGAGTCCAGCTGGAAGATTGGCCTGTGTCTCTTTGTAGAAAATGTCCATTTTGTACTGATTGAGACATTTTGCACTGCAGAATTGAAGCCTTCTTTCCCCGTCCCCAAAATCCAGATACTCTTTTGTGTGTCTTATGTGCTTACACCAGTCACACACCTACAACACAGTAACAAAATCAAAACAGGTAAGAAAAAAGTGATTTCTTTTTTATAATGTCATTTGCATTAAAAGTATTTTTTTTACTTTTGATAACTGATTTTTAAACATCTGAATTATTCAGAAAAAATATATTTCATGAAACTTGCATGCCATGACACCAAAATATAATTGATCTGTATCTATCTATCTATCTATCTATCTATCTATCTATCTATCTATCTATCTATCTAGAGATAGATAGATAGATAGATAGATAGATAGATGTTATATATATATAAGTATATAGAGATATATAGATATACACAGACACACATGCCTTCACACAACTTACTTTTATAATATTTAATCTAGTTGTCACCTATAGTGCTGAAAACCTTTAAAAAATGAAAATAATAGTACTGTGCAAGTATGTGTGTTTATGTCTACATTCACATCTAAATGATGTTCTGGAAAAGGAACAGGATTGTAAAAAGATTTTAAAAGATCCTTAAATTAAAGCATAAGGTAGTATATTTAGTGGGACTGAAGTACTACTAAATATAAAGTGACTGTCTTATCAATCAGAAGATCCTCACATCAGATTTTATCTCTGCCATGAACTAAGAAAAAACTACCCTATATTGGTTTGCTCTAAGGAAACTATTCCATTCAAGAGGATTTAATGCTTATTAACTACAAGCAGGATTGCAGGCTCAGGGTTTCTCCCCACATCTACAACATAGATGTAATAACACATGCGATTTTTGTTTGGATTTGCCCTACTTCTTCAAAAATATTAAAAGTATTAAATAAAATGAGCTGAACGTAAATTTCATTGAGCATACTGAGACTTTTGAGTAAACATGTATAGAATTGTACTTTGAAACATCATATAAATTTGGAGATTTTATTATAAAGCATAGTCAGAGTCCAATATAACATTAAGAAGCTTAAGATCAGTGACTATAATAGGCCTTGGTTCAGATTATGGTATTTATGCATAAGCACAGTTGAATTGGTCATGTGGATTTTGACTGACAAATTGAACTCTATTTATAAAAATAAGATCAAGGAACACTTGGAAAAGACCCCATGAGTTTTGAAAACTGAAAGCAACTCATCTATGGTACAAGAATGCAACCTGACATTTTAAATTACTAAAGTGCCATAAATAACAACGGTGGGATAGTATTACATTGTATCCAAAAAAGCAAAACTATCATATAGCATTAAATTTGAGTTCTAATTATGAAGTAGAAAATAATAATATAACCTGGATGAATTTCAAGTATTCAGAAACTGTGATATTTTAACAAGCTGGAAAGATTATCCAAGCTGTTTGCCCATGCTTTTTCAACTAGTCATTTTTGAATATACTTTTGGCAGACAAAAATTGACATAACCAATTTTCAAAAAATAAGACAAAACCTCTTACTATGATGATAGTCTTTCTGTACCAAATACAAGTTACTTTCTGTCCTACTATTTTGTGGGGTAAAGATACTGCCAATTTTTTTTAAAAAATAAATAAATTATGGTTCCAGAACTAATTAAGCTGTGAAAGGTTTTCCCAGTTGTAAACCACTAGAAACCAAAGTTCAAAAAAATTAGACATTCTAGGTTTCGGAATCCATTACTTCAGAGAAATTATTATGATTTCATTAACACATTAATACTGCAACACCAACAGCTCTCACAGATGGCAGAGACATGATCTACAATGCAAATATGACTCTTGTTTGCACAAATGCCTTTTCCTTCATATGGCATTTTAAACAAGAATTAAAATGAATAATCTTTCCACAGCTATAAACAGATCAACAGATGTCAGAATTTTCTGTGCCTTTTTTTTTTTTACAGATTTTATACACAGTGACAGTCTCGGTTTTTGTCATTCATTCCATTCTAATAATATTACAAAGAATTTTTTTCATGATATGTATGATACCTATATTGAAATAAAAGTACAAGAATGCACTGTCTTTTGTATAGTATTCAGAACTGGAAAATCTTATCTTAAACATACACAAAATGATACCATAACAAAATGATAGTATTCAAGTAAATAATGTAGATTTAATAATCATTTGCCATATAAACAAATTGAAAACAACATATGCTGGGCATTTGACTAGTCACATTCAATTCTTGATTTTTCAGTGATAACACTTAAATTGTTTAAATCTTGCACATTTGTTGAGCATTTCACTGGCATTTCAATGAAAGCCAGAAAATAACCCATATGAATCAAGCCTTTTTGAATTAATTTAGTTCAATGGGCATTTATCATATACTTCCTCATCCAGGGTGATCACTGATGTTTACTCCTTGTAACAAATCACAATTTTCTAGCATGTGTCTCTTTTGAATCAGTTTATTGCAGTGTGTATGAAAACACATCTGAGCAATTGGTGGCACCAAGAACAAGTAACTCCTTAGTTTAAATTATCTTGATGTTACAGGAGACAAACGGGCTCAGACCTCAACCTCATAGAATTAGTTTTACTACAACATTTGCAATTATTTTTCCATGTTTTGTTGCTTGAAGAACTGTGTTCCCAAACCTATTCTTTTTCGGCTGCCAATTAAAGCAGTTTTACAGTTGGCCAGCCACTTTTGAGAGTCCAATGCTTTTTTTGTTGCTTTCACCTCACGATTTTTCCATATCCACAGTGAATCCAGTCAATTTGCCCCTCTTGGTTTGCTGTTCTGAGGCTCACACTTTATCATAAAATCTAAGTGCTCTTCGCTCAATTTTAGAGCAAACTTTTTTTGGAAATTTTTGCCCAATATTTTTAACTATATAGATCAGAGGGAGGGAGAGTGGTGGGACATTTATTTAATGGGGATGGAGGTATTCAGAAATCTCACTGATTCCAGGAGAAAAGGAAAGTTTAGGAAGTATTAAAACTTATTAATTTATATGTAAAATAAGGAGTGGCAATAATTTAGAACACACAAAATGCTTTCATTTACACTTTCTGTAAAGAAATGATTTAAAAGGTATAAAAAGCAAGTGGAGGCAAAACTAACTCTGGATAGGAAGAGTAGAAAAATAATGATAATGAATCATATCCTTTATCCACACAGCAATGTTGACAAACCCTACTTACCAAGAAGCATAGGTGGGCACGGAAAGTTGCAACTGCACCATACAGTTGAAGAAGAAGAAAAAAAGCATTGGAAGGACAATGAAGAAGATGCACTGAAGCTAGTACACCATGAAGGCTTACTGAATACTGGAGAGACTAAACTGGTCGACAAGAAAGGCCAGAAGAATGGAAAAGAGACACAGCAAGGCAAAATATTACATGGCCAGTGCAATACACACACACATAAAAAACACATAAGCAAACACACAAAACCTAGCAGGCAAAGCAGATAACAACAAGATCTGGCAACAGCTAAGAGAAGTAAAGATTAAGAAAGAAACAGAGGGACTAATTCTGCCTGCACAAGACCAAAGCTTCAGAACAAATACATACAAAGCCAGAATTGAGATGACAGCAACAGATAGCAAATGCTGCCTCTGCAAAGAAGTTAAAGAAATAGTGTGTTGCATAGTTAGCTACTGCAAGAAGATCACACAGACTGACTACAAGCAATGGCATGACAAAATAGCAACAATGGTGCACTGGAATATTTGCAAGAAATACCATTTGCCTGCAAGGAAGAACTGGACCACAAACTAGACAAAGTCATAGAAAATGAAGAAGCTAAAGTGCTCTGGGATTTTAGAATTCAAACAGAAAGCACCTGCCACATAACACCCCAGACTGAACAATTTTTGATAAGAGAAACAAAACAATCTGGATAGTGGATGTTGCAATACTTGGAGACAGCAGAATAGAAGAGATAAAACTGGATAAAAAAATACAAAGACCTACAAAGAGAAGTAGAATGATTATGGCAAAAATATAAACCCTCAAAAATAATTGCAATAATAATAGGCGCCTTGGGTGCAATCCCAAAATATCTGGATCACCACTTGAACACTATCAGCATTAATAAAATTATTCTCAGACAAATGCAAAAGGCAGCTTTACTTGGGACAGGTTACATCTTGCAATGATACCTTTTAACATCTTCAAACAACATCTGCCTATCCCAGGTCCTAGGGAAGGACTTGATAGATGGATAAAAATATGAAATCAAATCTAAATATCTCGCTGAGTTGTGATCAACCATAGTAATGGGGCCAAAATTGAAAAACCATCAGATGATTCAAAGTGCAGATTGTGGAAAGAAGCAGAAGAAACAGTACTGTAGTTCATAGATGCAGCTCATGTAACAAGATTGCACAAACTGATGATAAACAATGACATTACACATTTGCCAAAATAATTCACTGGAACATCTGTAAAAAGTATCATGTGCCAGTAATGAAATATTGGTGGGAACATAGAGTTGAAAAAGTAATAGAAAACGAACAAGTAAAAATACGGTGGGATTTTTGAATACAAACTGATAAAGTTTGGCATATAATACACCAGATTTAACTATGGTTGAAAAGAAGAAACTGTGGATAATTAATGTGGCAATACCAAAAGAATTGGAGAAGATCACAAAGTATCAAGATCTGAAAATCAAAGGTGAAAGTTTATGGCATAAACCAGCCATGGTGGTCCCAGTGGTTATCAGCACACTGGGTATCATACCAAAAACTCTTGGATGTGTATTGACAAAATTTCCATCTGTCAGTTAGAAAAGGCCAGACTGCTTGGATCCACACATATACCATGCTGATACATTATGACATCCTAAGTTCTGAGAAGAACTTGATGCACATGAAGGCAAATGTCAGCTAGTGAACTGGCAGCTATGATGTCATATTATCATGTATATAATAATAATAATGACAAATTCACCATCAGTCAGTTGCAAAAGGCAGCTTTACTTAGAACAGCTTACATCCTGCAACAATACCTCTAACACCATTAAACATCCAGATCTACCTATCCCAGGATCTTAGGAAGGAATTGATAGGCAGACAAAAATGCCAAATCCAGTCTGAACATCTGGCTGACTGTGCGACTAACAGTAATAAGGAAAAACAATAAGGAAATAACTAATAAGGAAAAACAATTGGAAAAATTACAAAATATGAGGATTTGTTGAATGCTTATAAAAAAGAAACCCGTTGTTATATCAATCATGATTGGAATCCTTAGAGTGATATCTAAAGGAGTTCCTTGATATCTGGAAATACTGAATTTATCAGATCTGAACACCCTAATTTTACCAAAAAAAACATTAAATAAATCCAAAAAAAACATTAAAAAAAACCATCCTGCTTGGAACTGCCAATATTCTTAGACACCACCTTAATAATTCTTAGCTCTTAGTTAGGACTTGAATTATTAAATTTTCACCAGTCTTAGACTGTGAATCTAATTCAGATTACCTACATATAATAGTGGTAGGAAAGAAGAAGAGGAAGAGGAGGAGGCGGGCTGGTGCATGCCAAGTGACTTAGCTACAGCTCATCTTATCACCCCATTCCTCTGAATGAGTATTTCACGTTTGATAAAACATAATTTAATAATATTAATTTGATCTTACAACAACTAATCTCAAGGGTATCCTGTTAACAAAACTTGCAGAATAATTTGCTAGAAGTCAAACTGATTTGAATTAATTAAATTATTCAACTAATCATTTCCTAGAATTAAATAGAGTGTTCCCTTTAGAATGGATAGCACTGGTATATGTTTACGGAGAAGTAAATCTCTATTTATTTCAAATAAATAGGAAAATGGGTGTGAAATGCCCTGTTAAAATTATAATGAAATAATATAATATAAGATGTAATATAATATAATATAAGAAAAAATGGGCCACACATGCAATCAAAGGAAAATATTTTTTTAAAACTAAAAGGAAAAACAAGTCCTAAGATTTTAGTCTTAATTTGGGATGGAATGTGGTAGAATTTTAACCAGCAGAATTTATTCAGCATGCAAATTACTTCTTAAAATAGATCACATGCTGTATATTTTATAGATAGCAAAATGTTGTTTTATTGAACTGAAAGATATATGTTCAATCTGTCACAACTTAAGGAATCAGAATGAGCTCATAGGAGAAATCTGTAATTACTCTGAGCATAATATTAGTCAGAAGTAAAATGAATAATTTTGCTCCATTTTATTACCTTGGGGATATAGCCATTTGTACCATAAATTCATTGACCTCATATGAAATGATAAATCTGTAAGACAGATCTGATCCATTAATTCTTAAGTGACATTATTTCTACTCCAGTAATTTTTATTCTGCGTGAATAAATGTGAATCTCTGGTATAATATGAGAAAGAGAAAGAAAGACAGAGAAAGAAAACTAGCTATGTGTGACTTCATAGTGTTAAGTAAAATCAATGGGATAATTATTAGATATTTAGTTCATCAGGGATGTTGTCAGAAACTGATTTATTGGCATTAGCCTCCATATTCTCATTTTTATCTAATTGGAGAATGTACTGTATTTAGTAGGCTGTGATTAATATGTGAGTGAAGAAGATTAATATTACCGTACATTTCTTTCATCTCAATGGATCAGATATTTGTATAACAGCAACCTTCTTCCCACCAGGCTATGTCCAAATATATTGGATTACAATTCTCATATTTCCAGTGAACATAGCTAACACCAGAGCCATACTGGGAAATTGAGATTTCTAAAACTGAGTAAGTTTTCAGAATCAGCTCAAAGATGTTTGACGGTGGAATTTAGCAAGAAATCTAATTTTTGCGTTCTATATTGTTAATGTGCTCCTGGGATCTTAATGAAGGAACCAGAAAAAAAAAGCCTTTCTACTGTTATTATCTTAAAAAACAGAGGTGAAGATGTACAGACCTTATAATAACTGACCAGCAATCCCTGCGTCATGTTTGTATTTCTACCTAAAAATGGCCTGACAGATGTTTGCAATTAATATAGTCCTGAAGTAGTGCTTGAAAAAATATCAGTGTTGGAGTAGAGTAGAGAAATCTTAGTAAGAAAGGATGCAGCTTTATCAAGTCAAACAACAGAGGTGCTACAGTAGGAGCTGATAGGGAAAAAAAATCCATGTAAACAGGAGAACAAAGGAGCAAGTTCAATGGATAAACTGACAGCAAAGAATTTGAAGCACAGAAGATGCTTAGCACTCCTGCACTTTATGTTTAATAAAGGTGTACATATAGTGGAAAGTTCTTGTTATCTGAAATATGCAAACATTTTGAGTCTTTTAAATTACTACTGACAGCCATTAGGTAGATACAGTAATATGGTAACTATCCTGGGTACTTAAGAATTTAGAATATGACAAATAAAATAAAATAATAAATTCATCCTCCAGATTATTAATATTAAATACTGGGGGATAATTATTCCTAGGAAAATATTTCTTTTAGTAGATATGAATGAAATTGTATTATTCAGATGAAAAGGGATATCACAAGATAGAAGAAAATATCCTTGTTATGGGAACTCAGAAAAAGTCATGGCTTGTTTAAGGAGGCACCATCATCCCTTATTGGGTGTATTTTCCACTTTACATCCCAAAAGCTGCAAATCCCTAACAAAAGAGCTTTCTTGAGATGTGAAAATGCCAGTAATGAAAAGGATCAATATAGCAGATGATCAGTGAAGAGGACAAAATGCAATCAGATAACAAAATAAATGTCAAAACTATTGGACTCCTTTTTTGAATGTCTTCTTCAACAATATTATATGTATTTCACATAACTATGAAGAGCAGGATGAAGGCAGACAATAAAAATTTGAGAAACATGGTCAGGGAATGCCTATTTACTCTGAATAAGATTATACCCCCAACCAGATAAACTGCATCTTGATAATGGTCCGATTGAACCTTTGTCATTTTATATCCCTAAATTCAGAAATTTAGTAAAGAAAGGGTCCAGACAACTACAGATTAATCTGTTTGACAATCTAATGACATCTCAAAAAATTCTAGACCAGGGGTGTCAAAAATGCAATGTCACGTGACATGTTGCGACGTATTGTGACTTTTTTACACTATTGGCTATGGGGTAGGTGCGATTTCGGCATGACACATCCAGCCTGTGGCAGTTTGACACCCCTATTCTAGACAGATCTTAACATTTTCATTCAACCATCACTTTAAAAACAACATACCACTCACCACAGTTCAGCATGGATTTGTAAGAACAACATTTGGCAAGATAATCTTATCCCAAATTTGGAGGGAATAGGAGAGACCTCTCTTATTATGAGAACATTACACAACTAATATATAAGGTCAGGCTGGGTGGAATAACAATTAAATGGATACATGTTTCCTTGGAAATCAACCCCGGGCAGTGTTTCCCATAGTTTCCTCATCAAACTAGAGTGAAATATTGAGTGGGCTGTTAGCTGATTCTGTCTTGGACCCCCTACACTTCAATGCTTTTATTAATGAGTTGGATGATATGAGAAATGTACAAATGACACAAAGTATTTTAAAACACAGAAATAAAAATCATAATGATATCAATAAACTAGAGTAATAAGGCTGAGATTAACAAAATGAAATTTAACAGAGACAAATGCAAATCAGTAAGAGGTAAGGAATGGGCATGGCAATAAAAGTGTAAAAATGATCAACAGTGGTTGTTTGCCAACTAAGAACAGCTACAATTTAAGGTTGCACCACAGGAATAATTCCATTTTATTTTGCATTGATGAAGCGCCACCTCCGTTCATTAAGGAGGATTCAGATAAACTGGAACAAATTGAAAAAGTCAACAAAAATAACTAAGAGATTAGAAGATGTTGTAAATCCTTTAATGAAAGATTAAAAGATCTGGGGAGGTTTAGCTGTAAAGACCGAAGGGGGATATGATGGCACTCTTTGAGAAACTGAAAGAAATATCTCATAGAAAGAAAGCTGCAAGCTATTCTCTATTACCTTAGAGCAGGGGTGTCAAACTGCCGGCCCACGGGCTGGATGCATCATAGTAAAACCGCGCCCATCCCATTGCCGGCAATGGCAAAAAGGTTGTGATACGTTGCGAGTTTGACAACCCTGCCTTAGAGGATAGGGCACAGAATAATGGATTTCACTTGGGGAAAGATTATAAAAAGTTGCCCATATACATACCTAAATCAAGCAAGAGAGAGAATAAAGTAATCTATACATTTTGTAGTACATTAATCAACAAGAAAGCTTTTAGATGAATGCTCTGTCACGTAATATGCTCAAGCAGAGACTGGGCAGCATCTATCTGTAATGTTTTAGCCTGGATTCCTACTAAGCAGAAAGTTAGCTTCAGTGGCCCCTTCCAACTCTGGTTTATTAACTGTGGTCTATACTTCGAAGAACATCAAATAGGGAAAGACTCTGAAGATCAACCATGTGTTCTGAAAGTTAGAAAAGAGGTAAATGTAATTGTTTTAATGTGAGTGAAACCATGGAAATAATGGGAAGTATGAGATTTATGAGCAAAGAAAATCAACTAAAATCTCACTTTTCCCATAGTCTGGATAACACAAGGCAAACTACTGTCTCATATCTTCAGCTATTCTCTACAGGTTGCATTCACTTAACTACATAACATAGTTAATATTAATATATAATATATTTTAATTCATTGTAATTTATTAGAGGTTTGAGATATTTCTGCCATAATATTTCCAATCTAAATAAATCACTCTGGACTAAAGTAGTGCATAAATATAAACATAATAATAAAACCTTTGTTAGTTGTTTATTATCTTTGTAACTCATTGTACCATTATTGTTTTTTGTGGGTGCACAAATGATTGCATCGTATTTTAAATTTATTGTTTTTAGTAACTCTTAATGATTCCATATGGTAACAGTTGGATTCAATCTTAAGTAATCATCTGACAGGTTTATAGTGTGTGAATATGGAAAATGCACATTTGTGTCTTGATAGACATCAATATAGATGCTGTAATGTATTCAGGGATGGCACTTTTATACTCATGACTTGTAAAGCAGCATCCTTAAAGTCACTAAGGCAAATTATTGCAAAATATTTCCTAATAGGTCTACTAAAGTATTCATCTTGTTATATTTTGTTTGCACATTTAATAGAAGATGATGAAGAAGGATTTAGCTTCTTTAACACCTAATAGTATGTGAAATTAAGGTGTTAGTGCTCTGAATACTTCTTGAGACTACTGAGCATCTTAAATTTGTTTGTACAAAGGTCATGCGCTATACATCACAATCTGTAATTTGAATGAGACAGAATGACAATGAGAAGGAAAACCCAGCACTCATCAAGAAGACGTTTAACTTATTGAGGTTTGTCAAATTTAAATTACATACTAATATTTTTACTTCATTAAATGTGGCATATTGTGGCATACACTGACTAACACAGATATAACTCTTCTTGTATAAAGATACAATAAGATTCCCAGATAAATCTGTAGAGAATTAGATTGTTTATGCATATTAAGCATTTGGATACCTGTTAAATATATATTTAACATTCTACTTTACTTATAAAATTTCTAAGCTATTCAGAAAGTAAGGCCTCAGCAGAATTTATTTCTCCTGAATTGGCAGAATCAACAAAATCAGAGTGTAATCTTGTGTTTCTTCAGTAGGATACAGAAAAAAAATAATTAAATGAAGTATTTTTACTTGTTTTATGTAAAATATTTTTATATTTGTATTTTTATGTAAATGAACAGAATAAAAAAAATTATCTTTGAGCTACCCAAGAAACGTTCGACATCTACAACATCTGACTTATATATAAAGTCAGACTTTAAGTAGACTTGAGTGTTGAATATTTAGTTCAGTTTTCAGCTCCACGGGGTAGCTATTTCTCTGATTGACAGCTCTTACAGTATCTATCCTGAATTTATTTCCCTATAATTTGTAACCCATTTGTTCTGATCCGGCTTCCAGGGTAACAGAAAATAACTCTATTCCTTTCTCTATAGGATAACTCCTTAGATATTGGAAGACTGTTGTCATAATTTCCCCCAATCTTTTCTTTTGCATGCTAAATATGTCACATTTATTGATTCTTTTAGTTTTTTTTCCAGCATCTTGGTAGTCTCTTCTAAACTTTCTCCAATTTGTTAATGTCTTTTTTAGACATGCTGATCCAAAGTAGGCTTAGCCAAGGCAGAGTAAAGTGGGACTAGCTTCTCTGCTGTAGTTTCCTTCCAATATCTGAGCCCTTCTTCTGATCTTACACTTCTCCCTTTCTCACTCTTGTTTTTGGCCTCAGCCCTTGATGATAATTTGACAGAATTTTGATTTGATATGTTTTGATAAGTAAATACCAACCTTTCAGCATCTTTTAGAGTATAAAGTACATTTAGTTTCTTTCACATTCCTTTGCTATTTTAATTCTCTCACATTTGAACATATAAACACCATATACACATGGGAATGTAATACATGGAAATGTCAAAAAGGACATCTGTTCTGCTCAGGTTTGCCATGTGGAGTGGAAAACCAGAGGGAAAGAAGAGATGGGAAATGTATGCCAAGAAACAGCAATAAATATTAAAAAAAGAAAGCTAACAGTATCCATCAGCAAGTCCTGCCAGAATGTCATTGTTTTGTAGCTACCTCTTCCTGATATTTTGCTTTTTTGCTCTGTATTCTGTACATTGCTCTTTATTCTGTATGTATTATGCATTGATAGAAATACTTTGAATTAAGCATTTCTCCATGTTATCACAATCAACTAGCATATATAGCAAATTTAGCAAGACGCTAACATAATAATGGGGTTTTGGTGACTTGTGCTCTTTCTTCCAAAATGGCTTTTCAATAGATACGTTTGAATAAGTTCTAGTACATATATAATATTAATACTGGAAGTCACCCAGTCTCTGAAAATGGAGTGGCATTTAAGTTGCAGGAATTAACCAACACACCTGTAGTAACCCATCATTTAAGTTGCTTGATTTTGGCTTAGCATATTGTACTATGCCAACCACCGTGATTTTGAAATGATGACTTATAAACCACCTACTGTGCAGTATTGTGCCTTTTTCAATAAATCACAGGTACTCTGTAGCACTTAAGATATTGCAGCCCAGTTATAAGAATCCACTTAGGGATATAAGAATAGAGATTGAAATTAAAGCAAGAGATTCCTACTTTAGACACTGTAGACCAGGGGAGTCAAACTGCCGGCCCGCAGGCAGGTTGCATCATACAGAGGCCACGCCCACCCCAGCTCCAGCAATGCAAAAAAAGTCACGATACATCGTGACACGTCACGTGACACCCCTTCCAGTGACATCAGCCTCCATCTTGTGGACAGCAGATACTGTAATTTCTCCAATAAACTAAAGCAAAGCATGTTTTAATATGACTGATGATCTCAAACCGCATATATGTGGTAAGGAAGGAAAAACTACATTTTTCTCAACTCCCTTTCTTTGCTCAAAGGCAGCTACTATAACTCATAATTGTTGAAACCTGAATTAGTCATAGGATCAGCAGTGGGGGGAGGGAAATGATATCATCTTGTTGTGGCACATCTCTCAGAATGATTACCTTTATTGGGGCAGGCTCAGTTCTAATTTGGAGAAGAAGATTGGGTGCAAGATTAGAGGCCGCACAACACATAGATATCCCCATTACTCATTTCCCAAAATGGAACACCCTGATTTACTTCTGCTGCTGCTGAATTCTGGAAAGAAGGAAAGCATCAATTTTAAGCAAGGGAACTAGAAGAGGGGGATGCAGCTCTCCCTCCTGTCTGAATCTCTGCTACTCTGAGAAATTAAAATTCCTTGTCAATAAAGGAGTGAGTGGGTAGGGATGACACTGTTGTAAATAGCATTGTAAATGCATGCTTGTCTTAACCAGTAAACTAAACAATGGCTCTGTGACCATGAGATCTGTTTGAAAGAGGGATGGCTGTATAGGAGGAAAGTGTGCAGACTTGGCCTTGGGTTAGCCAGGCTGAGAAAAAAAGGAAGCAGGAAAGATTCAAGCTCCACCTCAGTGTTGTTTGGTATAAGACAGAGTAGAGAGAAAGTCTGGCAAGCTTTTAAGATTCCATAATTTACCCTACAACAATAAAAGATATTCCTGAAACTTTTGCTACTTTTGTTTCTTGATCTTGCTGAAGGGCTGTCAAGAGGCTGTTTCTGGATCCTTCTCAAAAAATGTTTATTGTACAGTCAGCCAGACTCACTTACAGAATTTATGAGAACTTTGCTCTTTTTCACCATTTTCTTGATTTACGATTCTTTTTTTGGTCATTTTTCTTTCCAGAAGGGGAAAAAATAGCTGCACGGTGCTTTTTCAACTGTAGTCAGAAATCCTCCATCTGGAAGCACCTGATGTATGCAAGAACTAATACAAGACAGGAATATATTAGAAACTCATAAAACAGGCTCAGTCTGATAAGCTGACAGATTGTGTAGACAGAGCCACCCCCAATGCCATCTCTGCAAATCAGCCTCAAAGTGTAATTTTTTATGAATCACTGTATTATTTGAAAGCAATAAACTATAGTCTCTATAAAGCCATTGTTTTGGAATTATCTTTTTCAGAAGGCCAAGAAGCAGAATATTGGGGCGGGGGGGGGGAGAGAGATGAAGGAATATCCTTTCTGGAAAAATATAATTGCAATATGTCTAGTACACCCAATAAATGGAAATATAGAGAAAAGGGAAGGAAAAAAACCAAGAACATCAATTTGCTGCCTTCCTTATCCCTAGGTAGTGATCTAGGTAAATTGTCTCTGTCTCACTACATTTTCTCCCTTACAATAAGGACATATTCTCCAGTTGGTCATTTTCAGCTGTAAAAGGGCTGAAAATATGGGGAGACTGACAAGATCTGCTCTGTCATAGGAGATAAACTGAGGAGCAGTTAATCAAAGTCAGACAGTTGCAGCTTGATCTTGCCTTAAATAATGTTGATTCAAAATTGTCCTGTTGTTTTTGACACCAATATAAAATATGGTCCGGTAAAAATTGTCATGTGTGATTTATATTCTCTGCACATCTCAAAACATTTTCTTTCAACACTAAATCAGTTTTTGGAAGAATGTTCCACACATTCTATAATGCTGATGTTTATACAGAGGTATCAAGTTGACTTCAGATAGCAGAAATGGAGGAGAAGAGGCAAAGATTGCATCTTCCTTGATATCATGAATCTGACAATGCCTACTATGGAATAAAATGAGAAATGAAGCAAATAACAACAACAAATGTAAAAAAATACATGTCTTGGGCAGAGATTCTTTAGTATAGTCAGTGCTTTTTTTCTAAAAAAAAAAAAAAAGATGCCGGAACTCACACACGTCATACAACCCGCCTTGCCTACCCTACAAGGTTTCATCCAAAAAAGGTGCCGGAACTCCGTTCTGGGTGTTCTATGAGAAAAAAAGCCCTGAGTATAGTCAGTATCTTATGAGGAGTCACCAGAATCTCATAGGATGTTACCATCTATGGACATCTAATTTAATATAAATGAGAGCAACTGAAAAAATAATTCACCTGACAAAAGAACTCAAGGATCAATGGCAGTCAAAATTGTGTTTACTTCATTTGATTGTTTAATAGCAAGAGAGATGCTCCAACAGGTAAGGCTGTTCTTTTTTTTTAAAAAAAAAAAGTCCCTCACAAAAAGTTTCTAGCAACCAGTCCAGATTTAAAAAGAATTTAAAAAGAATGCCTCCAAAGGAAAATCAGTGGCAGAATTGCAAGTTCTAAGAGGAGAGGTAAACAGTCTCTTATGAGTTTACTGCAAACATCTTAGAGATCATCTAACTCAGAGGTCCCCAACCTTTTGGGCACCAGGGACCGGTTCTATGGAGAGAGGTTTTTCCATGGACCAAAGGGCCTATGGTTTTGTGTGCTGCCTGCATCTCACGGATGGGGCTTTGCTTGTTTGTGCGGACCAGTTGCTGGTATGCCACAGCCCGGTACTGGTCCACAGACTGGGGGTTGGGGACCCCTGATCTAACTAGCAGGGCAGACATATTCTTGACCAGGAGATGCTACAGAAACCAACTATATTTGTATTTACTGGAAGCAAGTATGATAGCAATAAGTGAACTTAACTGACTATGCTAGATGAGATGGTAAATCATAGTTCAACAACATCTGAAGTTGCTTATCTCTGAGCAAAAAATACCTGGGATTCTGCGGAGAGCTCACGCATAGACTAATATGCTTTTTATCCAACTCCTAGGATAATTCCTCTGTTTATGCCGGCCAATTGAACTGGCTAGCTATTCTAACAAAACCACGAAGAATCATACCGTGAGTATTATTTTAAATGGTTGCTTTAAAAACCTACCCTCAAAAATGGAGTTTATTTAATCATTCATGCAAATTATACTGCAGCTCAGATAGCAGTCCAGCTTTTATTAAGCTACAATTCTGTAAAAAGTGGTATTATCGCAGTCCTTTGTACTCCTCTGAGCTACACAAAAGATTGCTCTGCCAAACTACAACTCCCTCTGTGTGAGGTCTGCCCAAATTCTAAATATCAAAAAATCCTACTCAACCTGTTAACATTTGTATAAGTTAGACTGAATATATTACCTTTATTTGAATGCTTCTGTAGGATTTATTGTCTTTTTTCTACTGCTAAAGTCCTTTTTTGTCAAATACAGGGGAAAAATAATTAGCTCACCTGATTCAAAAAGAGTATTTCTCTGTAATAATGTGGTGAAAATCTTCCATAAGTGATAAATTACACACTTTAATATTTTCACAATATAATTCTGGGGTTCTTTGGGCTCTAGTCTACAGCTCCTTTGCTTTCATTATTCCTACAGCGGAGGAAAAGACCTGGGCAACAGAGGTGAGATATTTTCGGACTAAATTCAACCAGTAGTGATAGTATATGAATACTTTATTTAAAAGGAAATGTACCAATATGGAAGAACTACATAGTAGAAGTACAGGTAATCGTCATTTAGAGACTGCCTAACACAGAAATTATTTGTCATGACAGTGATGAGAAAGTAACTTTGTGACCAAGGCCCACATTTATGACTGCAAAATCTCTCTCTCTGTCAAGGGTTTGTCAATACAGGCAACTACTATATATCCTGTGTTGACATTACAGAGCAGAGAGATTGCCTAGACAGACATGTCAAACTCATGGCCCGCGGGAAGGATCTGGCCTGCAATGGGTATAGATCCAGCCCGTGGGACTACTGAGAGACGGCAAGGGACTGGCTCCTGCCCCCCACCCATCCCAACCCGAGTGCGCACAGCAGATGGAAAGCAAGGGAGGGCTGGTGATGCCCAGCAGCAGCCGCAGCCCACCGGCCCCTTGGCCACCCATCGGCTGGCACATCCCAGGATCCCACAGCCCACACAGCACAGGTGGATCCAGCTGCTGTGGCTGCCAGGCTGGCCTTCTAAGCAGCAGGCGGAGGCAGAGGCATGGGGAAGGAAGGCATGCATTCCGGTCTGCTGGATGTGCCGGGCGGCCGCATGGCCATCCACCACTGCCTAGCCATAGCAGGCACAGGCTGTTCTCCCCAGACTGGTCCTCCAAGCAGCAGGCAGAGCACGCGGGGGGAGGCATGCAATCCAGCCTGCCAGATGTGCCAGTCAGCCAGCTGGCTGCCCAACCCATCCCAGCTGCAGTGAACATGGGCAAGCAAAGACGAATGGTGGGGCCGCAAGGCAGCCCAGCTGGTCACCCTCACTGCCATGCCATGACACCTGCCTGCTCGGCCCCCACTGTCCAACTTAGTCCTCCAGCTCCAGCGCACATGTGCGATGAGCCTCCCGCCCACTGCCACACTCCCAACAGTCCCAGAAAATGGGAAGGGCTGGTAGCCCCCTGTTCCCAAGAGGCAGCCAGGACTCCCCTCTCCGCCCCAAAGTTGCCCCATGTGTGGCTGGGCACCCCCGGGAAGCACTGATGGGCTGGGTTGTGGGGGCCCGGCATTCCGGGAGCTCGAAGGCTGGGCACCCCCACACCGCCCAGGGCCCCAGGCAGCCGGGGCTCCCCCATGCAGCCCGAGAGGGATGCCAAGGCTCTTCTGGTAGACCAGGCCCTGGCGGCTGCCCTGGTCCCATACCCCTACACCGGAGACCCCCTGATCCCCCCACAGGCCTACCCAGCCCCCACAGGCACCCTCCTATGCAAGGGACATCAAGCCGGCCATGCCCTCACAGCCATGTCCCCCCAAGGGCAACCAAAATGCTGATGCAACCCTCAATGAAATTGAGTTTGACACCCCTGGCCTAGAACAAGCTATCTCCTCCTGAGCGATTTTTCTCTGCAGTGCAGTGCATCCCAAAATTATTAACCATAAATTAACAAGCTTAGTTCTGTGACCTTGTTATTCAAAACAACAGATAAGTTTATTTACTTATTTATCAATCAAATTTAGAAACCACCCATCTTACTCTCAGAGCGATTCTGGGTGGAGTACAATTAAAAACATAAAAACTATTTGAAAATACTGTATCTCAATGAACGGAGCCAGATAAGCAAGGATAGAATAAATTAAAAGTTTAAAAGTCAGGAGGAGGCCCTTCAACATGCTAACCAACCACAAGGTTGGTCACATTTCCTGTGACAACACCTTGAGAATTGGCAGGCCCTGGTCTTCAAACTGTTTCCAAAGGCTAGGAGAGAGGTCAATGCCACCACCTCTCAACTCCCTTCAGTTACAGTGGTTCCAGACTGTAGTTATTATGATTAGCGTTACTGAATTAGATATAGCTTCTGGCTGCTCTCATTATCTACTCCATATGCATCATCAGGTACTAATTATAGTTTTTTCATCTTGATTTACCAAAAAGGCATGTAAAAAGAATAAAATCCAGATAAAGGGCATATCCATGAAGGAAAGACAGGATATAATAGGCAAATACATAGCCATTAATTATTAAATAATATTAATATCCTGTAGTTTAATGGTTACATGTTAAAAGCTGTACAGAAAAATCTTTAAATTGTATCTGTTCCAGCTGATGAAATTAATAGGTGTACTACAAATTACTTCCTCACACAATAACTCTATTTAATAAATAAGAAAACATTAAATTGTGTAACTCTTGGTAGCATAGTGTCTATAGGAAAGGTGTGTGTGTGTGTGTGTGTAAGTAAAACATTTATTCAAAATGACTGAGTTTCTCAGAGAATTTTTTTTGTCTGTTTTGTTTTGGTTATATTTGCTAACATTTTATATATATCGAAATAGTCAATGTAAGATCTAGAAATGTTAACAGCAAAAACCATTCATTCTTAAACCAATTATCTCTTTATATGTTTACAATAAAGCAAATAAGCCTTAAAAAGCAGCATCTTCTACATCAAATTTCTCTAGTTTGCAAAATGTTTGGTTTGAATATAAACACGTTAATGAGATGTGTTGATGGATACACTAATGGCACTTGCCTAGACACCTACATTTTCAGCCTTAGGCTTTGCCCTAGGCTAGTGCTATTTCCACTGGGCAAAAACCTCCAATGCAATCTTATTAAATAAGACAAATTTCCTGGGACCAGTGAACAATATTTTAATACAAACATAATATATTTGTCCTGTAGGCATTTAGTTGTGCCTCCAAATTAAGCTAATATCTTAATAAATTTTATTTAAGAGTAATTTAAAAATATTCTCATACTTATATTTTTATTTTGCATTTTCTTCATCCCTTTCCAGAATTTATACTACCATTCAGTTATTAGAACATGGCTGCACTACTTACAATGGGTTCAGCCTCATGTCTCCCTAACCACAGCACAAACATCCCCCTGTAAACATGTTTTAATATTATGCCGCAACACTGCAGCAGAATTATGGATAGCCACTTTGTATACACTGGCTGCATTGGTGGCATGGGTGCATGGATTCATTATTTTATTTTTTGTGCTTCCAGTCCTGCAACTTTGGAGGAGTACCAATGTAGGCTTATTCTTCTGCTCTCTAACCCATGTACGTACAATATCTCCCTTGGAATGAAGGATCTCCTTTCTCTCACCACTAGAAAAAGGAAGAGAGATAAATTGCTATAAGGAGGGGGAAGCAGTGCAGGATCATAAGAACAATTGGTAAGCCACTAAAAAGCAATTGAAACTCTGTCTGATTTTCTCTGAGCCACACCTGTGATAGCTGGAGAACCTAGCATCAAATACTTCATGGCTTGAAATCCACTTTCATGTCAAACTCCAGCCATTCTTGACCAGATTTTATTTTCTTCCACTTTCCTTCCCAAATGCTCAAGCTACTCCTGTAACCTTGATCAGCAGGAAGAGACTGCTGGAGAAACAGCCATGACACTAGTGCAAACGATTTCTGCAATGCGCTCTACGTGGGGCTGCCCTTGAAGACCTGAAAGCTACAACTTTCAGTTGTGGCAGTGCATATAGTAATGGGGTCCCCTAGTTTAACCTTCTAAACTCTGGTGTGCAAGCTGCACTGGTTTCTAGTTTCCCAATTTCCTTCCAGGTGCAATTCAAGGTGCTGGTTATTATGTTTAAAGTCCTATATGGCACAGGATCCAGTTATTGTGGGACTGCTTCTCCCTAAGGTCATTCACCCTTTCTATCAGATTAGATAGGGTGGGCATCCTTCCAGTTCCTTTCCTTAAATACTGCTATCTTTTGAGATCTAGGAAGTGTGGCTTTTCCGTGGCAGTCCTGCCCTATGGAACACCCTTCCCCCTGAAATATGGCAGGCCTCTAAACTCCTAGCCTTTCAAAAAATATTTAAGACCTGACTTTCCTCCTCAAGTACTGGGATAGGGTGAGATGGATGAGACAATTTAATGGTAGACTACATGTAGAAGCTTACCTTTGGTGTCAGGTTTTAATGTTTGTGGTTTTAATAGATAGATGTATGTGTTATATTGTTTTATTACTGATGTTGTTTCAATTGTTAGTTGGGAGCTAACCAATACAATCTGATATAAGATGAGGGGATTACATAAATGTTTTAAACAACAAACAACTTCACCCATGACTCTCTTCCAGCACTTCTATGGGTTGCCAACCAGCTATTTTTAGATACGAGTTTAGTGTTTTTGTAGAAGAGGGCTAGATCCATGTTGAGAAATAGCCTCACTGCATTTGCATCCTGTCAGTTGGACAATCAGAAAGGTAGCTAAATCTTTGATTTCAAGCACTCACTACACTAGTCTAATCACATATTAAGAAGAATAATTTGTGATTTTCCCCCCTGCTAGTGCATGGTACCCAGTGTGAGAATTGACACCAAAGGATTCCACTGACTGCTATTGCACATTAAAATAATAAAGAGAGCATATTTGCCTGAAACTGAATAGTGATTAGCAATGAGGATAGTATAACTTATTTTGGCATACTTTTCTGCTGGCTCAAGGACTGATAATTTGTCTTTTAACAAGTCTGTCTGACTATGCCCAAAGAAAACTCTGTTGTCAGTGATAATGAGAGACAAACTGATTATCTATTCCCAAAAGCTATCCCACCAAAGACCAGTGGAATATTTATTTTTATACCTCCTTCATAATGTCTAATAGCACCATGTACTCATAACTTGACATTACAAGATTGGATATTTTTTATCCCAAATCAATACTGTTAGCAGCTGGTGGAAAAAGGTATGGAAAAGTGGATTTCAACACATTAACTAACAGCAATAAGTTACACAAGTTAATATAGGATGGTATTTGCAGCTCCAAATGAGCATTTATATTTTATCCAATGCTATCCTTCAGTTAGTAAGACATAGTGCTGCTGGATTAAATTCTTCTTTCTGCAGCCTCTACCTACATACCTGTTCCTAAAAACTAAGATGAAAATGTTGAGGCAGAGAATGGCACAGGATGAAAGAAATAAAACTCTCTTTGAGTAGCAGTCCACTTGCATAAACTAGGCAATACAGCCATTACCCCACAATTGAGCTTCATGTGTTTCCATATCAAAAGTAACTGCCTCTCACAAACTGAGTATTTTATTAGCTCTTTGAACTCATCCTTTGTTCATAATCAATTTAGAAGAATCTGCGTTCATATTAGCAGAACAAGAATGAGACAATGAATATCCAACAATTATTTATTTTAATAAAAAACTCTAAATAATGACTGCATATGAAGTGGTGTACTAAGTATAATATATATATTTTAGCAAGGAAAACTATGCACATACTGTAAATGTGCATAGTTTGGCAGCAACAGACACACTGGTTAACCTCAGGCTGTTATCCAGCTACAATGGAAAATCTGCAGGATATGTTAAGGCTGAAATTCCATTAAAGGTTTTTAATAATTAAACACTACATATCTGGAATCTCATTCCATCCTATTACTTTTTAAATAATTAATCTGTATTTACAACTATTGAACTTCATGGAACTGAATACATAAAACCAAATCAAGTTTAGGGACAGAGATTTTGTTCATTTTATGATAATATTCACGAATATTTCTAGTTCTATACAGTATCTAAAATGCATTTAGATATTATCGACAACAGAAGCATGTAAATGTTTGTCTGTTAAATTAGCACTAAACTTTATATTAATTAAAACAGATCATGAATTCCTTAATCTCCATGTTTTCTTTCCTATTATGCATTTTACTCTTGGCCATTACTAATTTTGTGGAAAATTCTTCATCATTTTCTTCTCCATTTTCTTCCATTTTGAAAACTGAAGGCAGAATATATATTCTTATAAGAGAGAAAACGTACTACTCAAATTATTTTCCTGTGATTGAAAAAAATCACAGATTGAAAAAAAGAGACTGGTAAAAATGGTGATTTTTTACAAATTTACTCAAGCAGATTTCATTCTAATCTGAAGTTTCTCAGTGTCTGGCTTTATCAGGGGCTAGCAATACTCTGAAAAATTTGTATTTTTCTCCCTTACCAGCTGGGGTTGCTGTAGGCTAGGCATGTATAAAAGGACGTTTAGAGCCACAATGAAAAGTGGCAGTAAAATCTGAACTGCGCACCTGAAGGTACAAGCTGTGAGCAACAGACTTTGCTGAGTCTGTCAAAGCGTATTCCTTCATTATGCTTGACCTGAATATTTACAAAGGGGTGAGAATTACTATAGATACTGTTTCTGCTTCAGTGACATCATCCAACAACAACTGAATTAGCAAAGCATTGTATCCCTGAAGGTTCCTCACTACTGAGAATTATAAAACAAACCCAATATTATACTTATTTAAAATAAGTTACTGAAACCATCAAAAGACAATACTGAAGAAGCAAGTTATAAGGCCAGCTCAGAGTTTCCCCTGGATTCCATTTAAATCTTCACATCTGAGCTTATTAACCTGGATTTCGGCCACACATAGAGAAGCTCCACTATCCACTTCCTTTACCTCAGTCATACACGAGGAACATTACTGTGCAGTTATTTTGCCTGTACACTTTTAATTACCATTACTCCATTGTATTGTTTATTTACTCTCTTACAATTAACACACTCCATTAGATATTTACTAAAAATAATAATATAGAAAATGCTCTATTTTAACTTTGTACAAAAATGAAGTTTAAAGCAAGTGTAAACATAAAGTTCTCTCTTTGTATCTTTTCATTTCTACTGTAATTCCTTCCTATAGTTTTAGTGGAACTCAAAAACTTTTGGTGCTGTTACACCAGTGAAGCCATTGATCATCCTGGTTGGTAGAGGCTCTCAGCATTTCAAACACGAGTTTCTTATAGCCCTTCTTAAATGCCATAGATCCTCTTCTCACCTCTTGTCTGCATCATTATAACATGCTCCATATAGTTGCTCTTGCAGAAGCTGCAGTTGTTCCAAGATCTAGAGGCTCAAGTAACTTATTGTGGCAACTTCTTGCTTCAACTGGGTAAACCCCACTACTGTACTTGAAGGGCTATAGTTGCTAAAAGTTGGCTTCTGGAGATGGGTGTGATTCAAAGTGCTGGTTGGGGCCTTCATGTCACAGAGGCCAATATGTGGAACTGCCTGTCTCCGATTACTTCTTACCATCCAATGAGATCTGAATGCTTTGAGTTCTGTCAATTAACTAGCATCATGTGGCAGGAACCAAGAGATGTGCCTTTTTTTCATCGATCCTGGCTTATGGAACAAAATTTCCCTTGGAGATTCGGTTGATCCTGACCTTATCTGCCTTTCAGAATTTTATTAAGACCTGACCTCCCCCGACAAGCCAGATCAGGAGGTTTTCCTGTACATAGAAGTAATCCTCAACTTACGACCTTAAGTGAACCCAAAAGTTCTGTTGCTAAGCAAAACAGTTGTTAAGTGAATTTTGCTCCATTTTATGACCTTTGTTGCCACAGTTGTTAAGTGAATCACTTAACATTTAACATGGCTGTTAAATGAATCTGGCTTCCCCATTGACTTTGCTTGTCAGAAAGTCCTAAAAGGTGATCACATGACCTAGGGTTACTGCAACGGTAATAAACCTGAGTCAGTTGCCAAGTATCTGAATTTTAATCACATGACCATAGGGGTGCTGCAACAGTCATCAGTGTGAAAAATGATTATAATAATTTTCTTCAGTGCCATTATAACTTTGAACAGTCACTAAACAAACTCTTGTAAGTTGAGGACTACGTTATGCTTACTGCTTTTGGCAGGCTTTTTTTGTTTGTTTATTATATGATGTTTTTATTCATATACACCACTTTGAGTTGTATGTTGATTGGATGAATGAATGAATGAATGAATGACGAAATAAGAAATTGTGGAAAAATAAAACTTGGCATAATCGTTCGGCATTCATTAGGGTTTTCCTCTGTTAGCTAAACCAACCATTTCCCTCCAAAATATGTATTTTAAAAATGCCACTTTAGTAAAAAAAAAAAAAAAAGACACATTTACTGAATAACTAACTCATATTGCATTATAAATCTAATTGTTTATTTGCACATTTATGCCCATGACAAACTAGTTGTTTGGTATTATAACCCAAATCTAAGAGTGATCATTTATCAGAATATCCACAATTCCTGAAGATGCATAATAAAATATGTTCTCATACAAAATATTTATATACATGGACAAAATTTGTTAACTCACATTTGGGAAGATATTAATGAGTTTTAAGAAATGGGTATAGGTAAATAGTTTACCTGACGTTTACATTATATGTCATACTTGTTATCAGCTCTCAATACATACAATTATCTACGATTTCACCCATTAAGGTATTACTGAAGAAAATAATTCTAGTCCCACCTCTAAATTAATACTGTATCTTGTAACACATCACCATAAGGAACCCCAGTTTTAATCCATTCCTTAAGGATTTACATAAATAATAGTGAAAATATATAAAAATAGATATAAAATGAGATAGGTACAAATTATGGGTTACTGAATAACTTAAAACTATCACAGATGTATAGACATGATAGATGTTTTGTGACTGTTGCCCAAAAGCAACAAGCTTCTTTTTTTAAAGTCCTGTGTTGTTTTAAAGCTTCTCTGGATTTTGCAAAAGTAAAATTTGGTACATTACACTAGGTAATATTCAGTAACATTTAACAGTGTTTCACAGGGATTCCTCACCAGTGTTTAAAAGGTTGAACAGATGGTCTTAACTGATACAGAATGATAGGAGCTTTACTGTTGTTAACATATAGGTGCCACATCAAATATATTAAAAGAAAGCAACAAAGACTCTTGGGATATTTTTTAAAAATAACAAATTTACTACAGTATAATTCACTGGCATCGGCTATAATAAAGTTTGAAATATTTGGAATTATAGTATAAACTTTAACAGGCTTTAATAAATTTGCTGTTCTGGTAACAGATTAAAACAGTTACATGTCTGGAGAGTATTTTGTACAAGCACAGAAAATTGGTTTTAAAAAGAAAATATGCATTGTAAAATTGTGTAGCCATTCTATAAATTGAGTTTATTTCCCTCATGACAACTTTGGCTTCACTGCCTGAATTCAAAATATATTTTATTACAAAATGTTACTGTTTAGCAATGAAGATTGCAAATAGCTGAAGCATAACAACCAAAGGAAGTGCGTTTGGCACGATTCCATAAGTATAGCAGTAAAATCATATTAATATGTTTTAAACCTAAATTATGACGATAATAATTGAATCTAAATAAATTGAGTGTTTCAGGGCACCTAGGTTTGCTGAATTATTGTGATTATCCTACATGATAACAGTGAAATTTATATCACAATAAGACAAGGAATTATTACTGTTATTTGACAAGTCTCACAAACATCAATATTACTTTCTTTATAATACACTATAATTTCCTCTCTTTTATTCTTACCCACATGGAATAGCTTAGTGTGAAAAAAATGAATAAATGTTTTATCACAAGGCCTTCTTTCTTTAAAACTTTTAAAAGAGTGTTTAAGAGAGTTTTGATCACTCAGCAACTCTATAAAAATATATTTGCATAAAATTCTTAGGCTATATAGCTGTAGACCTGAAAAACTGAAAACTGAAAGAATTTTAAATTGATTTGAGCATGAACCTTTGGTTATTGTGTGATCTATAAACAGTATTCCCCTTACAAAGCCTTAATTTTGAGTTTAAACAAATACACTTTCTACTGCTATTCCATCAATATATATATATATAACATTTTGTAATTCATAATCACCACACTGGTTCTACAATTTCTTCTTGTAATTTGATCCTGGAATGTGCTAAAAAGAGGCACAGGGCGTTTAGCCAGTTTTCAAGTCTGCATTTGCAATAAGGAAAATACTCATTCTCCACTTTCTGCATGTTACACCCAATTATGATTTCCTTTTCTGGCATAAATTACTTTTACAAAAGTGGCAAACATGGAATTCTATGTTGGACATGGAATAGTACTTTTGTCCTTTTCAAAGGATTTGTGTATGTCCAATACACACCATGTTTATCATTTCTTCAGGGATGTCTGAGTTGCTATAATGTGTAATTTTTCCATACCATTTTGGTAATATCAGAAGGACTAGGGCAGGTGAAAAAAGCTCTCATACTGTTGCCCTTTCATGTCAACTTTGCTCTAAGAAGTAAAACTGGACTATTATTTGGGTTCTGACATAACCAGGGGTTTCTCAGATTACCACAACATCATAGACACACCTTTACAACGTAGTTATAAGAAAGCTTTCACACTATTAATGATAATATAAGAAGAAATACCAGTCAAATGGGCATCAGATTAATATATTTTTTCCTGTAAAATATGTTAATGTACTAACATTCAATAGTGGCTTTACAAATATGTGGCAACCATCCAATTAAACAAATATATACATTCTACATTTATGTCTTTAACAGTTTAGGTATTCACATTTTTAGGCACATAAGATGACAATGGTTGTGTATGACTTTCCTTCTATTTCTAACTAAATTTGTACCCCTTAAAATATGCAAAATTAAGTATATGTTCACCAGTTGAATTACAGGTAGTCCTCACTTAATGACAGTTATTGAGACTGCAGTTTCCATCTCTGAGCAAAGTGGTCATAAAGTGTAATGTCGCGTGACCATATTAGTTAGCAAGGACAATCCTGGAAGTCCCCCCTGCAATTGTTACACAAGAATCGCAGGTGATTAAGTGAGGACTTCCTTACAACTTCCTGCTGGTTTCCAACAAACTCATTGGGGAAACTGGTAGGAAGTTGCAAGTCCTGGGCAGCTTGCAAGCAGACTGATAGCTTGCTAAGTGGTCTTTGTGGTATGAGTGCAGACAGGTGGGGGATGGCTGCTGCTGGGTGTGAGAGGGCAAACAGGTGGCTCCCATGGCATGTTGGGTAAGCAGATCCTATGGAGTGTGGGTGGGGGGGATGCTATGGGTGGGCTGCATGAGATTTCCAGAATCTCATATTATGTAGCTAGGTTGCTTGGGAGCAAAGGCAGTGCTATCTCCCCTACTTGCTTCCCCACTGACTTTCTTTGTGAGAAGCTGGCAGGGAAGGTCACAAATGGTAATCACATGACTATAGGATTTTGTATCCCTCCTAAGTGCAAACTGGTGACCAAGGGTCCAGATCGTGATCACCTGACCACGGGAGGGCTGGAATTTTGAGAACCAATTGTAAGTATCAATACCAATAGGGATGTACAGTTATTCAGATTAAAAGTGAAAAAAAGAGTGCCGCACCTGTTATCAGCTTCTTTAAAAAGCCACACCTTTTCTTGAGTTTGCATGGTATCAACATGTTTGAATTAAGAAGCTACCGACAGGATACAATGATGTAATATTGCTCTTTCACTGCCTCCTTATGCCTCAGCATAATTGCATATACAGTAGGTAGTTCTTGATTTAGGATCATAACTGAGCTCAGAATTATGGTCATAAGTAGTTGTGATCATTAAGTGGATCACCATGAGGCCACGCCCAATTTTATGACTTTTTGTGGCAGTCATTCAATGGGCATTTTTCTTTTTTGCCAGAAAGTGGAAGAAAGCATCAGAAACCAGCAAAAAATATAGAAAATCACGGTCATTTGATGTGACACTACAAATGGCCTTAAAGATGAACCAGTTGCCAAGGCCCCAAAATGTGATTACGTGACCACATGGAAGGTCATAACTTTAAATAGTTGCTGACCAGTTGTTAAGTGAGGACTATCTGTATTCTTCCCAGATGCCCACATTTCTTTCAAAACATCACTATGTCAGACCTGAATAAACATACATGAATTTTCAACATGACACCTTTGGCCTTTCCTCATTGGCCTTTCTCTCATCAGAGCATAAATATGGTCCAGGTAGCATCCCTTTTCTTTGCTGTGTTCCAATAATATAGTCTTCTTAACATCCCCAGCCAACAAATGAGAAAGTTCTCACACTGTTCAATGACAGTGGGTAAAATCTGTAGTTTGGTTAGCCATTATCATGGGGAAAGTCAGGGGACTGGCAAAGACTGAGAACAGAGGCAACATAAGCAGGATTGGGATCAGCACCAAGAAGAGCAGATTTCATGACAACATGTAAGTCAAGAATGGAAGGAGAATACTCAGCAGTATGGAATGGCCCTCTGGCCTGCTATGTAAACATACACTTTCAACAGTTTAATACGAACAATTATACACATGCTTAGTGACTACCCCATTTTAAAACACTTACTAACCAGACCTCTCATTTATGACCTTTGAAGCATCTCTCTGCTCTCATACTCAGTTGCTTATTTACCCCATATCAAGATGTCTTCAGAGAAAGAGAAAGAGCCCCAAATTAGCTGAAGGAAATAGCAAAGGAAAACTGAAGTCACGGTCATTTGATTTTCACTTAGTGACCATTTTGCTTAACAACCAAGTTGCCAGAACCAATTGCAATAACTAAATTAGTAATACGTCTTTTATCTTCGTCCATTTCTCTACATAGTTTACACATATCTTCCGCCGTCCTGGTCTTTAACCATCTATTGCAGGCATGTCAAACTGCCAGCCCGCGGACTGGATGCGTCACGCCAAAACCGCGCCCACCCCATTGCCAGCAATGGGGAAAAAGTCACAATACGTCACACGATGTCATTTGACGTCGCGAGTTTGACATGCCTGATCTACTGAGTCACATTTCTTTTACGTTTTAACTGCATTTTTTTAAAGGGTTTTGGAGGAATAGCCCCTCTTTTTCAGAAGTTCCAGGGAATGTTATTCAGTGTCAGCCTTTCCTTCATATATAGAGGTAGTCTTCGACTTACAACAGTTCCTTTAGTGACTGTTCAAAGTTACAACAGCACTGAAAAATGTGGCTTATGACACCTTTTTTCATATTTATGATTGTTGCAGCATCCCCATGCTCATGAGATCAAAATTCGGACGCCTGGCAATTGGCTCTTATTTTTATGATGTCCCAGGGTGATGTGACCTTCTGAGAAGCAAAATCAATGCGGAAGCCAGATTCAGTTAACACCCATGTTACTAACAACTGCAATGATTCACTTAACAAATGTCTCAGTTAGCAACAGAAATTTTGGGCTCATTTGCAGTCATAAGTCGAGAACGACCTGTACTGTCATTAAGAAAATGAATAGATCCTTTTGATGATTTGATGACTTCAAGTACCATTTTCAAGTGGATTTCAAGTGGATTTTTTTACGTTAGCTGTCTTGAATTCCCCCAGAATGGAAATAAATAAATATAAATATATAAATAATAAACAGACAGTATACAAGAATAAATATTAAGATAATATTTTGCCTGGCCAAATTGGGTACATGTGTGTAAAATACATGCAGGGAAGGCTGATTGTGGATGACAGATTATAGGTTATTGTAGTCACATATGGAAGTAAAATAATCATTGTGTTCCTAATCAGGAATTTATTTTTGGCAACAGTGATACCCTATCTCTAATTTTTGCCTTAAAGATTCAGCTAATACTGTTAAACATACAACCATTCTTCTCTGTGGCAATACTAGCTAAGACTCTTCATTATTCTGTGTATCAAATGTGAATTTATAAAAGCTGATTTAGTCCAAGTCAGGTTCACTGGCTGCAGTTTGTCTTACATTTATGCCTTTTGGCATCTAATTATCCCCCTCTCTTCCAACCATCCCAGATCTCACCATTCTGTAGCACAAAAACTATCCCTGTTTCAGTCTTCTTATTTCCTATTCTTGCACTCTTGCATGCTTAAAAGAAAAGCTGTTCTGCAAATAATATGTTGGATAAACCTCTGATCTTGGCCACTGCAACTCATCTTATATTAAAAAAAAAAGCTCTGATAGTGCAAGGCAGGCAGGATAATGACCAATTAGACATACATTATATAACATAGTTCCTTTTTCTGGCAAGAAATTAAAAAACAACAACTAGTAGTACAAAGGAATGGAGCTGGCTGGTCGCATGCTAATATATTTGTCTCTTGACCAACATAACCTGGAGAACATTGTGTCTATACTTCTCATTGTGCAGAAGAGAGAAAAATTGAGATCTGCAGCTGGTGAAGTTACTGTATGGCTGTGATGGGGGAGGGAAAAGCTGTAGCTCTCTAGTTTTCCTCAGCTTTCCTTTCATTTTCTTATTACAGATTTATCAAAAGTATTATTTATTACTTCTAATATTTTAACATTGAGTCCAAAGGGATGAGAAAATATAAAATTTGCTCAGAAATACAATTGGAATATACTGATTTTTTTCCCCCAAGCAAACTGTTTTGCTTGCAGGCACTTTGATGTTTTAGATTCTCCTCGACCCCAATTTCTGGGTTGGAGCTTGAAATTCAAAACAGCTATAATAGGATTAAAAAATCCAAAAAGACTTATTTATGTGGTTGTCTTCTGCAGCCATCAAAGGCCAGTCAAACAGTTTAATTTCAGCTTCTACGTCTTTAAATTATCAATTGGACTCTTTCCATAGCTTCCTTCATTAAGTCTTAATAAGAAAGCACAACTGAATGTTTTCTTAAGACACAGTGTTCTTTATAACACATCAACAAATTCACTTAGTTGATATGCAAACCTTAAGATGTCACTGTATGGAGATCAGTTCCAGTTTGATTTGATTTGAAATGGATGTGATTTGACAAGGTTTTTATATCTATCTGTTTGTTTCACCTGGAAAAAGAATGATGAAGAGTCAAAAGAGCATGTATACTCCATCCAGATTGCCCATGGCTTCCTTTATATATTGCTTTTTTTTTTTTTAGAAATACAGATTTGGATGTATTTTAACATTAAATGCCAAACAATAGATATAGAATTGATGTTTGAGAAGATCCTTTCCCCTCCTTTCATTAATTGCTACAATTGATTAAAGTTAAAGATTACTGCTCTTGTCTTTATTTAGTAAAAGGAGTAAGAGAATGAAAACAACATAAACAATTTACTGATCTAATAAAGTAATTACAGGAGTGTTGTATTAATGTATTTGTGAGCCACTTGAGACAAGAATACTCTTGACATCCAATAACTTACCTAATGTATAATTATATTCTATTGGATTATAATTGATTAATTGAAAGGAGAATATAGACAGATATTGGATCAAAACATCTATTGTTTATTGTGTATCCTTGCTATTTTTTAATAAGAGAGATGATCTATTAGAAAGCAATTAAGTTGGAAGAGATATTCACTAAATTTTAAGCACTTAGTAGAACATAAAGTATAATGGCCATCCTTCTTTTCATAGAGAAATATAATAATCCAGGATGCTACCATTTGATAAAATGGAAAAAAAAGAATCCTAAACTGTGAGAAAATAACTTCTCCCTATTTGATGGAAAGCTAAAGTGATTTCAGCTGGTTTAAGTTATATAGTCTTCAGTATGCTGGAGAGCGGACAATTCTCACTGACACTGCAAAATACATGGGAAGGTTCTTGAAAAGACTATGGCCAGGGTTTATCAGACTTACATTTGTAACGTTTTGCCCAAAATGTATTTATGTGTGCTTTCCTTTTCATTTTTACTGCACTATGGTATTGGTATGCAACAGTAATCAAGAGGTATTGCCTTAATATTGCTAACTGAAAACATGAGAGATGGCTCCTATGAAAAAAGAGGTGGTGTGATGGACTACAGTGAAGCAGAAGTTTCCCCGGAAGGAAGGAGCACATTCTTGGGTGTGTGTGTGTGTGCAAGACAAGAGGCAGCACTGCCTGAAGCTGGATAGGAAACAGAGGAACACTCTCTAGAATCTCCCAGGGCAACATTCTGCCTATTGCATATAATCTGTCTATTGTATGTAAAAATTGAACTGTGGCTGAATTGTTCTGTGGCTTTCTTGGGCTTAGCCTGATAGAAAACTGGTACACTCCCAGGAGCTATAAGGCATTTTGGTACTGATGTATTTACCTTACCAAGTGACTGGGTATACACCTAAATGTATTTGTACTAATGTCATAGAATATCTGTTTTTGCCAGAAAGGGAAAAAAAAAGATTTGAATTAAAAACTGCTGCTTATTTATATTTCTTAATCTTTCTCCTTTTGGGCAACAGGGACCGGTTCCATGGAGAGAGGTTTTTCCACAGACCGGAGGGTGCATGGTTTGTGTGCTGCCTGCATCCCGTGGATGGGGCTTTGCTTGTTTGTGCGGACCGGTTGCTGGCATGCCACGGCCTTGTCCTGGTCTATTGACTGGGGGTTGGGAATCCCTGGTCTATAATACAAACATGTTGGATTTTTTTTTAGCCTCCTGAAGCAAGAAGTGATAAAAGGCTGCAAACTGGAGAGTATCCACCAGAGATTAGTGGGCCAATGATGGAAAACTCAGAGTAATACAGACTTTCACAAAGCTTTGATACATATCAACTAAAAGGGGGTTCAGCACTGCCCTGCCAATCTAGTTGATCTGAAGCAGGAAGACTACTCTAAGAGAGGCAATCCCAAAAGTTAAGAAATCCAATGCAAAAGTACCAGATTGTAAAGAATGAAGATGGGCTGGAGCCAGGAAGAGTTAGCAAGCTGAGAATCCTTGAAGCAACTAAGACTTTGAGAAAATAAAAGAACAGAGCTGCAAATTATGATTATGATCTAAGTGAAAAACTAAAGTATAACAATTTGTACAGTATAGCTTAACAGAATATTTATTAACTACAACAAAATGGATAGACAAATGTTGCATATACGACTGAAAGATGCAGAAGCAGAGCATGTTATCTGTTGCAAGGAATTAAGGTCAAAAGAATTTCAAAGTATTACTTATAAGAGTTTGCTTCTACCCATTTTGTAGAGTGGGTTTATCTGGAGAAATAAAAAGTGGAATATAGTGGGAATGAAGCCTGTGAGAGTTAAAGAAAGAAAACATAGGATCAAGAATGAATGGTTAATGAACAAGCATAGATTGTATGGACGGAATATAATAGCAATTAGTGAAGAAGTATGTTGAGATGGTTTGCTCATACAGTATAGAGAAAATGAATGAGGGTTGAATTGAAGAACAAATACATGGAGAAAGACTGGATGGGTCATGAGGAAGGGAAGACTAAGAAAGTTCCAAGTCCATAGGATGGAATTAGGATGAGTGCTTTAAAAATAAATTTAAGGAACAAATATCTGAAGCATGTATGGCTATAAAGATGGTTTGCAAGAATAGAAAGGAAGTATGGCATTGGTGTGAACTAGACTCATTTAGTTTTCTTTTACTTTTTTCTTATTTTTTTTGTTTACTGCTATTTATCTTTTTCAGTATTTTACATAAAAGCAATAGGCATATTTCCTGTTTACCTTAAAACGGAATAGTATGATAATTTGTATCGTATATGTATTTTAAAATATTGTTAGACTATCTTTAGGTCTTCTCAAAGCTGCTTACTTAATTAAAAACAACAATAATATATCAGTAGCAATACTACATTGCCACAGTAATAAATAATCAGCCTCCAAAAATGGTTTAACAGCAAATAAAAACCATCTAAAATACAATTTAAAAAATACAGAAATAAAAACAAAGGGAAAGGATCTTCAGCTTTTTAATTGGCTGCAAAAATAAGGCCTGATAGATCATTATGGAAGAGTTAGGCTGCTGAAAATGGCTTCTCCATTCCTTAATCATTATCAATTTAACCATCATTGGTGCCAAATAAATGAGAAAGAGCACTTTCATTGACCTATAAGTATAGATAACTTATGTATACAAAGAATTTCAGAATCTCAGAACCAAATATGTTAACCACTGCATCATCTGGGACATTCAGAGGTTGTGGAGTTATGGCTGTCATCTATTAGTATCACATTTGGGGATAGTATTCTTATTCTTATCATTATTCTTATCAAAGTTAAAAACTAAGTGTAGAACAGAAATAAAAGAACATAAGTCATGTAATTAATTATGTAAAATTACAAACTAGGCATATTACAAACCAGGTAGGATTGAAATGTTAGAAATAGTTTGTCATACTTCCAAACCAATTTGAATTATAATTTGAATACATTTTTTCTAAATTTTTAGTTATTGTACCCATTTTTGTCATTGGCAAATTTGTTGTAATCCACCCAAAGATTTTGCTTCAAGAAGACTTTAAAAACTGAAGAATAAATAAATATATTTGATCATTTGTTCCTTCTTTATATAATTCATTAATAAACAATAGGGAATCTAGGATTAAGCCACCTGATACCTCTTTCCAATTTAATGTCCTATTGATAAGCATGCTTTGAATTTTGTTTTCTAGACAATTTTGTAGCCATTTAACTGTCATGCCATCTAGTGAACATTAATGAGCCTGCAAATGAATCTGTCATGGTATATAATGTTGTAAAGATATAATATCTTTACAACATTCCCACAGTCAATTAAGAAAATCACCAGGCTAAATTCTGATAAATACTGCCATGGTTTCAAAGTAATTAGTTTTTTAATATCCCATCTTTATCTTATCATATCAAAATTATGTATTTTATTTTTATGATGTTCTCTAGAATTTTCCAGTCAGCATTTTTTTTACTAACTCTTGATCTCACTCTTTTGGCTCTTAAGTTTTAAATTAATCCAAAATAAATAGGTATGCTGACAGTGTCTCTATAAGTTTTGAGATTTAGTTGTGGTTCTTCATACTTGCCTGATTGAATGTGTATTTTTTGTTGGAGAAGCCTGAACCAAAATAGAGGTTGAGCAGCTCTGCTTTTCCTCAATTACCGTACCCGTTATTGTTCTTTTCTTTTTTCTTTTTAACATAAAAGAAGACATTTGCACTCTTTTCAACCCAATAGAATGCTGGACAGGAATTTATGCAGAGGGGTCAGAATCCTGGTTTGTGGCACCACCTGTAAAATTCCAGGTTATCTCTCCACATTCTACTTTGTAATCCAGTCCTCTTTCCCATTTTCTATATGCCTCCTGCTTTTAGGGGTTTTTTTTAAAGCCTTTTGTATAGCATTGGCTTCTTCTGTTATCCTTTTCTTTCTCATTGCCATTTGGCAGCTGTGCTTTTTTTTTTTACAATAGTATATTTTTCTTGCAACTGTGTTTTTACTATCTCCTTCCTTGTGAAAGACTACACATTTTCAGCTGCCGTTCCCGTTAGCTTCTCCTGCCATGAGACCCTATTGTTTTGAGTTTATTATAACCCACTTTTTCTATATTTGATTATGCTTGGATCCAACTGCCAGATTTTTCCCCCCTGAAAATTAGATAAGGAGCATTTTGCATGAATGTGGAATACGTTTTGCCTGCCTCAATGAGGCTACTTTTTGCATACTTTACGAATTTCATAAAATAGTCTAATGTTCAAACAGTAGGAAGAAAATGAGCAAGCAGGTGTCTTGTTTAAAAACCACACAGCAATGCACACAATTCTCTTTCCAATCATTCTCTCTCCGAACAGCTTTTCAAATTAAAAATCTTATTCACAGGTAATCTAGTAATTTGGTAGGCTAGCTGAACTTATTTTATTTGGAATATTGCGTCTGTGATAGTTGCTTGCTGCTGTTTTGTCTTTTTCAGTAAAATCTTTTTTATATCTACATATTTGATTCCCTTGGCTCAAAAAGGGAATTCAACCCTTCTTAATATGTGAGGTTGCCTGGTTGCCCAGCTACCACTTCTCTTTCATGATAAGCACCAGTTCGGTCCTGCTGGTGTTAGAATCACGTGCATCTTTCTTTATCCTTCATGAATCTGGGCCGAAGGGACAAGTTCTCAGTGAAAAGCGAAGAATTGGCCATCCAGATTAATTTGGAGGTTCCGCCTGAATGTAACAGTCTACAGTTAGTCCTCGATTTACGACCTCAATTGAGCCCAAAATTTCTGTTGCTAAGTGAGACATTTGTTAAGTGAATTTTGCCCCATTTTACAACCTTTCTTGCCACAGTTATTAAGTGAATCACTGCAGTTGTTAAGTTAGTAACAAGCTCGTTCAGTGAATCTGGCATCCCCATTGACTTTGCTTGTTAGAAGATTGCAAAAGGGGATCACATGACCCCAGGACGCTGCAACCGTCATAAACATGAATCAGTTGCCAAGCATATGAATTCTGATTAGTGATCGTGGGGATGCTGCAATGGTAAGTGTGACCATAAGTTGCTTTTTCCAATGCCACTGTAACTTCAAACAGTCACTAAATGAACAATTGTAACTGGAAGACTACCTGTACTGTGATTATATTTTGCTTGAATATCCTTGGAAGAAGCAGTTTGCATGTATTATATTATTTAATATGTACCAAAATGATTGCAATTTTCCACAACTGCTCAGAAATATTTTTATAGTAGTTTTTATTTTGTCCACACTATTTTTCACTGTTTTGTTCTTTGCTTTCCCTCTCTTTTTTCTCATAAAACAACTGGATTGACACCACTTAGTTAGAACCATGCTCACCAGATTTAGCACTCTCTTTGCCTGCAAATAATGCCCCTTTTTATATTTTACCCCACTATTAAAGATTTAGATCAGCTGATAAATAACAGAAAACAATGTTCTTAGTACAGGATCCATAAAATACATTTAGCAATGAATCAAGGATTGTCTTAATCTTTGCTATGAAATATTTCTGTTACATACTCATTTACTGTTTTTATCATGTGACACTAACCATCAGGAAACCCAATTTTCCAAATGACCGACTTCACTGGTAATTCATAAAGATATTTCTGAATCCTCAGTGATTCAAGCATCTTAACTGCCAACTATAATATCTGGTTTCTTATGTTCTGTATTAAATATTATAGCATATAACTCATTTTGGATTTATAGTGGGAAATCAATATTGTAAAGTAGTCTCATAACTGCATAGTGGAATTTCTTTGTGGCTATTTTCATCAGCCAAACTGTAATTTCTTTGGATTTCCTAATAAATAGCCCAGCCATATTCATGATGAGAATTTGTTCAACAGCAGCTTATTCTGTCTCCTAATTCTATCAAGCTTTTCTAAAAAAAAAAGTTGTACAGTTCTATGTAACACAAAATATATTCTGTTCAGAAATAAACTTTACAAACATATGTTTCCTACTGGTAAGTTTACAAGTTTAGAAATCTGTACAAGTACTTAGGAATTAATTTTAATGCATGTTTGTGGTCCAGAATATTAATATTCTAGCCATCTATTCATGTTCTTTTGGGACCTTGCTAACAACCAACTTCCATCAGTGCTTGATTCCTCTATCTATCCTGGCAGCATCCTTAGAGCAGAAACATTTTCCAAAGTAAAGAGGCTGCACTTGCTGTAGAAATCCATGCTGGAAAGTAGCCTTAGAAGCCTGAAGCTAAGAGAGCACTTTTGAGCCTGAATGTCCAATTTTCTATGACAACTATAAAACGTACTCTGCAGTGCATTTTAAAAAACACCAAGGATTTCCTAGTACTTGTAAAAGTATTTTTTTAAATCTCTCCTTCATTTGAAGTCTTAAGCTGTCCCTCAACATTATTCTTACGTTTCCAATCATCCAAAATGACATTGCTAACAAAGATGAAAGTATGTACAGAAAGAATTTTTAACTCTGCACCTTTCACCATTGGCCATGCTTGTTAGGTTATTAGACACTGTGAATTAGCAGACTATGGGAAGTAACTAAAGTGTATTTCCAAAATAGATTGGATACATTCCACATTGGATCTGCACCTGTGCTTGAATGGATCTGCATTCAAACCTATAATTAGTCATGTATTTTATTTTATTTAAAAAAAACCCCACATAACTAGAACTAACATTCTTACATCAAACATTTTTAGGAAGTACAATAGTGAAAGCATAGTTATTTTTTCTGGATGTCTACAGTAAGTATATATATCTATATCTATCTCTGTCTGTCTATCTGTATGTATGTCTGTTTGTCTGTATGTATGTATACACACACACACATACACAAGCATGCTAATTACAAGAGACAATCCCTTCATAAATCAAAATTTATGGATGGGGTAGCACTACCCCAGATAGATTTGGTGTGCAGTTTGGGGGTCCTCCTAGACTCATGGCTCCTGCTTGAAGAGTAGGTGGCAGCTGTGGCTAGGGGAATCCTTCCACACCTTTGGGTAATGCGCCAGTTGCGCTCACTCACGGACTGGGAGACCTGTTCACCATCACCCATGCCCTTGTAATTTCCTACTTAAATTACTGCAATGCACTCTACATGGGGTCCCCCTTGAATGGCATTCAGAAACTTCAACTGATGAAAAATGTAGCTGCACAGGTAATAAATGGTGCCAGTTACACAGCACATGTAACATCAGTACTCTGTGAGCTTCACTGGCTACCCATGTGTTTCTGGGTGCAATTCAAGTTGCTGGTTATCACCTTTAAAGCCCTACATGGCTCAGGACAAGAGACACCTGAGGTACTAACTTTTCTCAAAAGTTTCTACCCATCCAATCTTGGATTCTGAATGTGTTAAGGGCCCCGTTACTTTACTATTTGTTGATTAATCATCATAGCTGCTGTTGGTTTTTGTGGATGCTCTTATTGTTTTAATGCTTTTTAAAATTGTTTTAATTGTTTTATAATTTTAGAATTGTAAGCCACCCACAGTCACTTGGTTGAGGTAGGTGGCTATAGAAATTGAATGAGCGAATGTATGAGTAAATGAATGAATAAATAAATAAATAAAATTATTTCTTTGGGTGACAGCTATTTTTAGATTCATATTTTTCATGCCATGCTTCAAGAATCAAATAAATTATTTATCTGATGCTTTTATGCAGTGCTTGCATACTGGATTCTTTCTTGCATTCTGTTATGCATGAAGTCTTTTCTAGTGCATGTCCCCTTTCAGTGAGAATATGAAATATTTCAGAGTTCGCGAAAATACAAGGCTTTAAGTGTTCTTAAAGTAAGTTCTCAGAATCACCCCATTTATAGTTTTTGTAATCATTTTGTAGACAGTAGGGCTCACACTGAAACTGACAAGAGTTTTCTACTGATTTAAATAGGAGGAGGACAGAGACCCAAATCCATATTTTAAGAATACTTTAATTGCAAAACTATACAGACTAATTTGGAATAGGTAGAACTGGAAAAGGCAACTAAAATATATCATCTATACCCAGTGATAGAAAAAAAATTAACAGCACATATTTATATAAAATGTTTTTATCATTTCTGACTTCCTCATTTGAAACAATTCTCCTGTGTGTAGGAAAACATTTCCCAAGCATGGGTCATTCCTGTAATTTTCTGAGAAGAAAATACTAAGAATACTAACATCAAATGTTTCACTGTATTTCAAGCACTAATTTTTTTTAAAAAAACCTTTCAAATGACCAGATGCTGTGGTAAAGTGTTTTAGTGAAGGCAAGTCAATAATTTTATTTTAATTATTAAGTAATATGCTTCTGTGTATGAATAATTTTTAAGATTAATTCCTAACAGAAGCAATTTAAAAGCATTCTGTGTACAAAATGTGTTGAAAATACAGATTTGCAAAACTAGTAATTTGAGAAGGCAGATAAAAAGAACAGCATGATCAGGAAAGGATACTTTGAAGATTCTGTAACAACAATAGGACCAGAATTAAGTATTTCCAATGGAGAGAAATGCAGTAATTGATATAATCCTGAAGAAGTTAACAGTGCAATACCATATATGTTTACTCAGAATTAAGTCCCACTTTGTCAACTGAATGTTACATTTAGTAAGAATGCTGCAGTTTGAAAGCACAAAACATCACTTGGATATTCTTGATATAAAACTCAGATATGAAAAGATAATCTTGGGTAAGACATCTCTTCTCATTCTTGCCTGCTCCAACAATAAAATTATAAATCATATAATATTGTGATGCTACTTTAATAAGATAGATCAGCTAGCACTCAGCTAGATATAATGCTGAGTTCAATACTATATTTTATTCTTTTGTTATGTCAAGCATAGCTCAACGTGATTACAACTGTCTATCCTTCAGTTTTTAAAAACATTAACATTATAACTAAATCCTATGAATCAGAGGAAGGAACAAATCTGGAATCCTTACCATACATCTACCAGTCTCAATAAAATGCTCTATTTCTGCTATCTCCCTTTTTTCCCATTATAAAAAAAAATTATACTCCCTAGCAAAATAGTTGTTTTGTCAAACTGTTCAAATTTCACTATTGATATAGGGATCCTTTAAATAGTTAAATGCAATGGAGGAGAAACAAAAACATCAACAGAATAGTAATTGTACAGTCATCAGGATCTTCCTTTAAATAAATGATCTTTCATTTTCTATTTGCTTTAACTAAACGAGAAATATTAAAGCCTGCAGCACCGATCGTTACATTTTAATCAAAACTATTAAAAACTAATCATTTTGTTGTACAGAAATATAACATTCATTTATATTTACTGTTTATTTTGCATGCAGCAAACGCAAAAATGAACAGCAAATTAACCCTGCCTTCGAATGGATCTTTCTTTACAGCTGAGCTACTATAATCTCTCTTATGCCATGTAAACATTCTATGCTCCTTCTGAGCACTTTGCTGAATTTGTTCAGTCCCCACCAAAGAAAACAAGAGTGATTTAGTGTATTTTTTCAATATATTGGGGAAATAATTGAAGTATAAAGGGAGGACCATGCGTCAGTGTGGCTGAATGTAATTTTAACGTTACCTAAACACAATGGCAGTGTTCAAAGTTAAAAAGGGAGAGATAGGGAACAGAAAATGACTGTCATTTAGGTATCATTTCTCTCCCTTCCTCTCCGTTTTAAAGGTGTTTTACTATCAATTCATTGAATGATTTTCAAGGGATACAAGAGTATGTTACAATACCAAGCAGACTTACTAGGAAGTAAGCTCCATTGAACTCAGTGGAACTTTCTTCTGAGTAAACATTCTTCAGATGGCACTACAATTCAATTACAAGGACATTTTATTCTATAAGAAAAGATTTGCAAGCAAATTGAGAATTCAGACCTGTTCAACTATAGCAGACTTAGCATTTCCAACTGGTACATGGTATTTTTTTTAAAGCTATAATACTTCATAATGTATATAATCATGAACAAAAGCTTTTTCAAAAACTGTTTTCACTGTGCTAAAGTAACAAACTAGACTTGTTGTAAGTATATTATTCTTACAAGTAGTTCGCAGTTATTCTTGAAGGCAAGTCTTGGAGTTTCCTTAGCATAGTGTTGCTGGGGAAAATTTTCAGCATGTCCATCTTCATCTCTAGCCTGAAGGGAAATATAATGGCCTATTTAGGGATTTAGAAATAATGGAAGAAAAAGAATAAGCTAAATGCATAACAGCTCAGATCATTAAACAAACGGGAATTTCAAATACAACAGTAGTAAAAAAATTTCTTATATATGCAGTATTAGAACTTTTGAGTGCTCATTACACCATTAAAAACATGCAAATAGATTTTGGTGTAAGAGTTAAAGATTAGCAAAGAAACAAGCCCCAGAATGAAGTATTTCAGCTCTCTGTTCTGAGTGTTTAATAGCACAGTATTACTCATGTCTATTCAGATGTAAGTCACGCTGAGATGAATGGGACTTACTTCCCAATATATATAGGATTAGAAATCTTAAAATTTTCCGTTTATTCCCCTTTTTTTTTTGGTGCTTCAAGGATTATATTACGTATATGCTATAGGTATTTCACCCTTTGGAAATGTTCAACCAATAACATGTTTCCAGATTAAACATTTTAAGAAACAGGGTCTTATTATCTGTCATGTTTTTTTCTAATAGCCATTGTATTGCATGGATTTCCTCTTTTTTATGTAAAAAATTGTAGCCAAGTTGTCATTAAGTGAGGGCAATTAAATATGTTGAAATATTTAAGAATATAAAATGAAAGTTATGGGTTGTTTTGATCTAAACAGTTAATTAACGAAGCTGAAGTTTAAATGGATAAATTAATGCAATTCCATTAGCAACTCTATTGCTTGCTTGCAGCAATTTCTTCTAATCTGCAGCATATTTTGGTTTAGAGTTAAAGCAAAGAGAGAAGTAGGAGAAAGGAGGAGTGTCAGCAGCATGCTCATTACACCATTCATTTGGATGACACTTGCACTCTGTTCCACTCTCATCTCATCTAATCCCTGACTGTTCACTCTCCCTTTCTCCCGGTCTCCTGAAATTCACAGCTGAGCTGTCTCCCTCACATATGGCTTGCATATAATTATGCATATTCACATTTTACACTGCATTAAAATGATGAGCTTCTGGCTCCAGGCCAGCTTATTTAAATAAGACCCAGTGAACTTTGAAAAGGAAGGGGTGGGGGTGGGGAAGAGAGATAGATAGAAAAGCCATATAGCAAGCAGCAGGTAGTTCTGAGAAAGAAAGAAAGAAAGAGAGAAAGAAAGAAAGAAAGAAAGAAAGAGAAAGAAAGAAAGAAAGAAAGAAAGAAAGAAAGAAAGAAAGAAAGAAAGAAAGAAAGAAAGAAAGAAAGAAAGAAAGAAAGAAAATCTACATGGTATATTAATCAAGAGCATCTGTGAAAATGTTTAATGCGTATCTAGTTATCTCTGACAATTCTTAAGCTATTCCCTTTTCTTAATATTGTGTGAACTATTTTCATGTGCCATATTTCAGAGTATTTATCTTATACTGGCATTGGCATTATAAAAGATATCTGTCCCTTGTACATTTTATGTGTTCTTCGTCTTCTTTTTTTTTTTTTTTTTTTGCTTTCAAAAATGCTGTCACTCCCCAAAGGTTATCTTGGATTGGAATATCAAGGGTACCAAAGTTTAGCAAACTATTCAAGTCACTTAAACATATTTTGGTTTTCCAAACCTTCTGAAGTTCCAGGCTGGTATTAAAAAGTAAAGGTTTACTGAATGTAATTATTTATTATATATTATTTAACTCCAACCTAAATGTTAGGAAAATCAAAATAAAATTCCCTGTAACAATAATGGAATTCTATTAAATCCTTCAAATTAATAACTCTAAAATTCTTCACAAACACTCCTATCTTCTAAATCCTGGTAGCAGTAGGCACTAAGAAGAAGTAGCTAAACAAGATTTAGGCAAGAAGAATGTTAAAAATAAAAACAGCAGGGTCCCCTGGCACCTTAAAAGCTAACCATGTTTATTGCTGCATACACTTTCATGGCCTAGAGCAGTGCCAGCAGACAAATACAGCTATTTCAATTTATAAATGTGATTTACTGTTTCTTTCATATAACCTCTTTAGGCCAAATTACTTATGACAGGCAGTTCCATAATACTTCCTTCCAATATTTTAAAGAGAAAGCAGACTGGAACACCGAGAAACAGCTGGACTCTTTAGGTTGGGCTTGGTCTAAGTCTCTTGATACAGCAAATAGCAAGGTATTTTTAATTAATAGCTACACTAGTGTAAATGGACTGCAAAATAAAAATTAAGAAAAGGAATCCATAGCTCGTAGGATAACTTAATGATTATAGGTCACGTACACGAGCAAATTCTAGAAACAAACACTAAATAAATATTTACATCAGGTTTTATTACTTTCTTAAGGGCACAACTGATAACAAAACCAGGAACATCTTCAACACTGAATTCTCTGTAAATTAAGTTACTAGACAAACTTATGCTTATTTCTTCCCCCAATTCTTTAATATCTTCTCCTTAAGTAATACTCAAATCTCCATTTTAATCTTGTGGTAATAGTTTAATACTTTTCCATGCAATCACGTATCTATTCAAAATTATTGTTGTGCACTGATTGGAAAAGTAGCTTGAAAATGGAATTTTGAGAAGCCAAATTTCAAGAAGAAAAGCACTGATCTAATTTACTTAGAGCCAGGGTGAATTATGCAATCTCCATGAACATGCCTTCAAACACAAACTATATGAAACGTGACATCTGATATAAAGAAGTTCTTGCTGATAATAGATGGATAGACTGTATTACACCAATTCTGTAATGTGGCATACATCAAAGCTCAATTCAAAATTTTAATTTTTGGTAATTAAAACATTTAAATTATTTGAGTCCGGATTATTTGAAGAATCATCTATATTCTTCTGTATCTGGGCATTTGTTAAAATGATCACAGGAGGAACTGCTGTTGAGATCTGTAAGATAACCAACAATGAAATTATCTTGTTTTCAGTATTCCTTATCTATTTTTTATTTCATATTATGCTTTAAGACTGTATTTAAAATCCTCTTATCTTGAAGTAAGCACCACTGAACTTTGGAGGACTTAATTTTCAGGAGATAGAAGGATTATCCTGGAAAGCTTTGGATTTGGTTTATTTTTAACTGGTTCATCTTGATTTTTTTAAACCAATCTTTGGGGGCTTCTGATATTTATGCTGGATAGTACTTTTTTTTTTTTTTTACTGTTAAGCTACTTGATAAATTTTGAAAAACAGCTAAAATGCATTATTTGAGAATCACTCCCTCTATTCTCCTATCCACATTCCATCCCCCCAAAAAAACAAAAATTAACTGTTCAAAACATTTGGAAGAGATACTTTATACTTTAGATAAAGCACACTCATGTGAGCACAGCATAATGTTCTGGTGTTTTAATGCAGCTGTATCCTCTGAAACCTTTGGCATAGTTGCTTTGGCGGACTTTCTCAGTTATCTCTAGATGTTTGCACAAGTTCAACTGTCTTGGTTCACAGGCAGACACAGCCGAACTGTAGTTTATGTATCCATAGGGAAAGAGTTCAAAAGCATCTACACTAAATTTTCTAAAATATGTAGTTGCTTCTTTAAAGAAAGATGCATACATTGAGGCAACACAGGTTTCTTTTTAGCCATACTACAGAGGAAAGTTCTGTTTGTCTGGCAGGGAGTAGTTTTAAAAATATTAAATCAGATATTTATGCTTATTAAAAACAACAACAGAAGGGCCATGCACAAATTGTTTAGCCTCGGTAATTTGATTCTTATTTTCAGACCAAAACATATTTGAAAATACAAACACAGATTCAACAAAAGAGACAATGCAGAAAAGTTTTAACTACCATAATTAAATGTCTGAACTGTAATATTTATAAACATAATTACGGAGCACATCTTTACTTGTGGCCCATTTTAATCTAAGTTTTAAGTCAGTATTTGGTCAGGAGGAAGGATCTTCATCTTGGAATGGGAGGGAATAGTATGAAATGGTATAGGGTTTCCTGCTTGAGCAGGGGGTTGGACTAAAAAAACCTCCAATGTCCCTTACAATTCTGTTATTATGGAATGAAATGGAATGGAATGGAATAAATGTCTTTTGGACATTTCAACCATATTGAGCCTGGCATTAATCCTTGTATTAGGTCAACTGCCAGTGATGGATTTAAAGCCTTGATGCAGATTTGATGGTTGCATTTTTGCATTGGGCAAAAGAGTAGATAATTGTAAGTGTGTATTTTAATTCCCACACTTTCCCAGATTAAAGTAGGCACTTCACAGTGTTGTGGAAATTTATACTGGCAGATTCCAACCACACTTGTAATCCTGCCACCGCTGTTGTGTAAGAGTAAAATAACCAGTGTAAAGAAGCTTTCCAGAAAGATCTGAAGGGGAAAGCTAACCTTGAACCATGACAGTCTACAAATTTAATTTCCTTTTCAATATTTGTATTAATATAAACAGTGGCAGAAAAGGTGCTGCTTACATTTATCTTTGCTATTATAAAGGATTCACCATTAAAAGAAACTGCTGGGGAAATAAAATGAAATTGAAAAAGGAGACCTTCAGAACTAGCTGTTAGATTGATCTCTATCTTATTTTGATTCTCAATGTAAGAAAACTGAGGTCAATGGAAATAAGGAAGTACATGAAAACACTCCATGTGATTACATTTTTACATCTCTAACTTATCCTATTTATGTCTTAACCAAAATCAACAGTTCATATATAATTAAGAATGCAGGGTAACAACTAATGTGATTTCTACTTCTGGTTAATGTTAACTATAATGTTTCTCCACATTCATACAGCATGGTTTTAACAGAAAGGATTTGCTGATTATATTAAGTAGCTGTACAAGATGGGGCACTTTAACAACCTATAGAGGTTAAATGTGTTGTGTGAAAATACCTACTGTGAGTTATAAAATAAGAGGACATGTCTCCTTATGGATTAATGAAGATTTACCCAAAAAAGCATAAGAGGACTGTTTCTCATTTGCCATCCACATAAAGCTTTAAAAAAAACATAATGAAATTTACACCTTCTAACCTGCATAAGGTTTCCGGGTTAAGAGGAATATACAGATAAAGATTCAATAATTATTTGACATAGATCATTAGGCCACTAAGGGTAATATGCCATCATATGCATAAGTTTCACATTAGAACAGAAGTGAGTTGTAGATTGATTTTTTTTCTCTTTCTGAAACAGTGGCCTCTGGTTATTAGTATAAATAAAAGAATGCCAGAATGTGTAACTACATATTATCGATGTCCGGATTATATGGCTCTTTGAAAGTTGTCTTTATAGCTGTGGTACCTATTCTGGGTTGGAAGAAGACTATTCTGGTCACAATTCAGTACTGGAAGAATTGTTCTAAGACTGAGAGATTTCTGCAGAGATTTATGTGTTACTTTCTATATAGAATTCAAATGCATGTAATATAATCTGTGTCTCACATCATTTTGATAACTCTTGTGTTCATCAAAATTTCTCTTATCTCACTTTTTGAGATATGCAGATGATATTGGTTGTTCGTTTTGAATACATCTTCTATGACACTGAGGAACAAACTAGACATATACTTCATAACTAAGCAAAATAATCTCACAGTTTTGTGCATAAATATATAGACCAGTGTTTTTCAACCTTGGCGACTTTAAGATGGGTAGACTTCAACTCCCAGAATTCTCCAGGCAGTATGAGAAACACTGTGTTGAGAAACACTGATATAGACTATATCATTTTTTTATTTTTAAACTTCAGTTTTAACTTTTAATAGATCTAATTTAATAGATCCTCTTAAACATAAGTCTTGATTTTTATTGCAACTGGTCTACAATCTTGTTATTGGTGTTGTCATAATCTACGATCCTGGCTATTTGATGGATTGCCTATCTCCAGTGTCTGCCTCACTGATTTGGACAGAGTGGGGGCATTCACTACCCCTTCAATTAAACAGTGTCATTTTGGGGATCTAGGAAACATGTCATGTTGCCTGCCCGTCGTGTTGCCAGCCTTTCCCTGAAATTTGGGTGGCTTCCATTTTGATGGCATTTTGGAGGCCTTAAAGACCTGGCTTTAGTCCCAGTGCCTGGGTTAGGATGATTGATGGAATTGCTGGGTACATGATATTTGTTTTATATCTTGATCAGATTGGCCAACTTTTTATTGTTTTATGTAAATTGATATGTTTATATTGCCTTGCATTATGAGCCACCCAGAATCAGCTGGGTGGCACCTAACAAACCTAGAAATAATCTATAATGATACTAAAGGTAGCTAATTATAGGAAATAATAAAGTATTAAACAGGCAAATAAAACATATATGGAAATATGGCTAGAATCCTTTAGTGTCTTCTTAAAATTACCTAATTGTTAATTATCCAGTTGCTATATGTATAGAATCTTGGTGTGCTGAATATGTATTATTGTTCTGTGTTTGTGCATGTGTATGTGCAGATATGTTTGTGAAACAGACAACTGAGAAACTCAGTATAAATTGTAATGTGCCTAATTATCTACCAATAATCCTTCTGCCTCATAAAGTTATTGCACTTTTCTGGCAAGCCTCCAGGGATGACAGGGTCCTTAGCCTGATTTTATGGATTAACCTTCAGATCTCATTATAAAAATGAGCTATAAGAATTAACATAATTGAAAACTAATAAATAGTACCCCTGTCTTTCATTCTATCAGTAATGCTTTCAAACACCAACATTATGGTAATGGATAAAATAAATTATTTTTTGGATTACTGTCTTCTAGGCTTTTTATCCTCCATATTATTTGAGGGGAAGGGGGGAGGGAAGAGGAGAGAGAGAGAGGGAGAGAAACAGAAAGATGCCTGTCTGTATGTGTGAGTTCTATTATGTTGGAATGATATAATTTTTCTTTAAGATTTTTATACATAATCTCTGATAAGACTAAGAAATCACCAGAGTCAAACATTGGCAGACATCCAAGGCTTGTCAAGAGCACAGCTTACTATAAAATACTAAAAATAAAGAGATAAAATAAATCAAATCATTTCTCTGATGAAAAACAAACACAGTATTGTTACTGTCTTCTATATTTTAGGGGCTTGTTTACTTTTTTTCTGATCAATTACTGAATCAAATTTATACTAAAAATGTCTAAATCTTAAAACAGTGCCAATTTTTATTCTTCCTGAATGTCAATTTTTGCATATTATTATATAGTGCTGAAATGTATGAAATAAAATTAAAAATATAGGAAATAATAATCTAACAGAAAATAATCTAACAGAAAATAATGCAAAATATATTTGAAGGAACGTATGAAGGCGTCTATCCCATCGCTATGCTAATAATTGTAGTTTTTCTTAGTTGCTGTGTTTATTTTAGTACATGTGGGTTTTTTTACATTTTAATATTTTTAGACACCCAGACTCATTTATTGAGCTGGACAGCCATATGTCTTGATTAAATAAAGAAATAATAAAAATAAAAAATCTATTACCTAGGTTCTAACAGGCTTAATTGATATCTTGGACAGAAAATAGTAATACAATCAGCGATTTTGTCAATAATTTCCCTTGTTTTTATTCCTTATTTTATTATTTATTTTAAAAGTCACATGCACTTTTGAGGGTTGAGGAAATCATTCTCTCTTGTTCACTGTCAAGTGATATCACCGTTGCTTTTAACAGGTCCATCACCAAACAGTAATAGGACTGAATGATACAAATGAAAATCTTGCATAGTGAGAAGAGGGAAAATGTCCAAATATCCTGACAGTCAATGGAACAAGAACAGTATATCAGTATCAACATCTGGTGCTTAACAGGGCAAGAGGGATTGTAGTACAGTTAATTGGAGCTCAGCAATTAAATTTATCACTATCACTGATCAAACTGAGTTTACTTTCTCTTGAGCTTATCTCTTTCCATGAAATTGGCCATATTAGGTTGTTCAAAATTAATTTATTAAGACTTAAGTAAGCTTTCATGGAGGCTTCTATCTTTTCTACGTTTGGCAACTAATTTTTCCTCACAATGAAGATCATTGTATGTATCACAATTAAGGGAATTACACAATCGTTTGCTTTTATTTTAAAGTACCATTAACATTTTCAAGAACTAAGTAAGCTTGCGATTGGAAAAAAAATAAGGCAACAAACCAGTTAAAAATCCATTCCTCTCTTTTTAGTTCTAGATTGCAGCTCCCATGTAGCAATGAAAACTGCAAGTGCAGTTCCTTGAGGTGCTAATGTATAAAAGATGTCACACTTTATTGTCCACTCAGTAGATTGTCAGCTTTCTGTTATTTTTCAGAGATGGCAACAGAACTGTATTTCTGTGAATTGTATGAAAGCTGCCCTAACGGTGTTTCAGCCTTCATGACAATAACAACTATCTTATCCTCTGTCTGAACGGAGCAGCATTGGTGAAAACAGACAACTGATAAATTCACATACTGTATACTAGCCATGACACTTTGGTTTTGCTTCCCACTTAGCATAATATATGAGGCGAATCCCAATGACTACTAGTCAGGGTTGGGCACAGCATTATGTATGCATCAATAAATGATCATTAAGAGAAACAATGGCTTATTGTGAAATGTGAATTCAGCCACTATTTCCTTTCACTGTTTACTTTATATGTTGAGATACAGGTAGTCCTCGACTTATGATCACAACTGAGCCCAGAATTTATGTTGCTAAGTGAGAAATTTGTTAAGTGAGTTTTGCACCATTTTACGACTTTTCTTGTCACATTTATTAAGTGAATCACTGCAATTGTTAAGTGAATCTGGCTTCCCCATTGACTTTGCTTGTTAGAAGGTCACAAAAGGGGATCACATGATTCCAAGGATGCGGCAACTGTCATAAATATGAACCGGTTGTCAAGCATCTGAATGTAAATCACATGATCATGGGGGATGCTGTAATGGTCATAAATGTGAAAAATGGTCATAAGTCACTTTTTTCAGTACTGTTGTAACTTTGAACGTTCACTAAATGAACTGTTGTAAGTTGATGACTACCTGTATCACCTGTTTAGGACAGATTGCATTTGCCATTTAAAAATTAGGCATTTTGCCCTGTACCCCAGGAGTCAGCAAGCAAAATATGAATCTAGGAAATGTTTTCTACATTCACTCATTGCAAACCTGGGAAATTGGCAGTGATCTTCCTTACTTTTTGACAAGTAATTTCTTTCTCCTCTCATATTACACACATGCATATAAACAGACACTCTCTTGACAAAAAGGTTTCCTGGTCACAGCCCAATGTAAGTTATGAGATACAGAATGTGTTCTATATAAAAATAACTGTACCTTCTGCATAGACTGTATCCTATCCAGATTTTTTGTTGATCAATTATGATTCTTTGGTGAGTAAAAATAGTTGAAAGTCTGATGGGAGTTAAAATTACAGATGATATGAATTATCACCTGTAATATTGTCATTTGTTGCAGTATTCAGCAATCAAGTAAAATTTCATCGTAACAATGAAACTACTAAGTGCTGTTTCTCATTGCAATAGACAGCCACATTTTAAAAAAAATCGTCATCTGATTTTAAACATCCAGGTGTCTGTTCTTTTTGCGGACTTCCAGCACTGAGGGATCCTTGGTGAGCTTGGTTGTTTTCTTGCAGATGTTTCATTACCCAAACTAGGCAACATCATCAGTGCACCATCATCATCTGCAAGAAAACAACCAAGCTCAGAGAGCACCAAAACCCTTCATTTCAATCCCAAGCTACAAATATTCTCCTTTATTACTTCCAGCACTTTTGTTCTCCCTCTCTCTATGGCACGGGTGTCAAACTTGCAACATCACGTGACGTGTCACAACATATCGTGACTTTTTTCCCATTGCCGGCAATGGGATGGGTGCGGTTTTGGCGTGATGCATCCAGCCCACGGGCCGGCAGTTTGACACCCCTACTCTATGGTTAAGTGCTAAGAAAGTAATGAGGTTTATCATAAAATTACTATTAAAGGTATAGGTCAGGGGTAGGCAACCTTGGCTCTTTTATGACTCATGGACTTCAACTCCCAGAATTCCTGAGCCAGCCATGCTGAGAGGAAAGGGAGAGTTTCCAAGCTGAGCCATGCTGGCTCAGGAATTCTGGGAGCTGAAGTCCACGAGTCATAAAAGAGCCAAGATTGTCTACCCCTGGTACAGGTTGTACATAAAATCCCTTGCAAATGTATCTCTTTCCTGAGGGAATCATCTATAATACTAAGATATTTAAGGTAGGCTTAAAAAAAAAAGAAGCAATAGCAAAAATTATTCATCTGGTATATATTTTAAAGGAAGGGCAAAATAATTTGTAAACAGCTCCGGACTTCAGCTTTGAATCAATGTATTCTATCAAATGTAACTAATTCCCAAGTTATAAAATCATTTTTGGGTGGATGATGCCGCCCACTAGTTTCAGTAAAACTAATTGCAGATTAAAAATATTTCATGTCGCAGATTGTCACAGACTCACATAGTTTATCAACTTAAATTGCAGTTGCTACTTTAAATGAGACTGCAACTGTGATGCATCCCATTCACTGAAAAGGCACATGGCAGGGAATAAAGCCCAATCTGCACTTCTGAAATGTGCCCAAGATTTAGAGATGATGACTGTTCTTTCAAACATTAATGGATTTTTGAGAGTGAACTTTTATGTATTCAGTTTGCCTATGTGTTAAATGTTGGGCTGCTTTTCATAGCAACGATCTCACTGATTTTATTATTCTGTTTGTTAAATGGACATTTCCAATCATAGGGGGGAAAAAAAATCAGGGAGAATTTTGTTAAACTGGGAAATGGCATCAAACCACCTCTGTAAATGTCATTATAATTTGGGTTAATTTAGCCTTGTAGAAACCACAATAGTTTTTGGCACATAAAATGCCATTTTTGTTTCGTTTCTTTTGTTTCTTCTGGCAGCTTTGGTTGTGGAATATTACAGAAAAAATGTACACTATTCTTTTTATCTGGTGGGAATATAGTGTAATATTTAATGCATATTTTATATCAATACATTCTGTTTTATTTCAAAATGCAGCTATATTACAAAGGCATACAAAATGTAATAACTTATGTGAAGCGCAACATCCTCAAAAATGGTAACTCTAAATTTATTAATGACATAAACCATTACTCTTATCTCGAACAGAAATCAAAAATCCAGAATCAGCTAACAAAGTTCTTATTCTATTTTTTTCTGTATAGCATTTATTAGTTTCCTATAGAAGGATAACAAAAAGTAGTAATTGACATAAAAATAATGCATAGCTTTCAGCTATAAGCATGTAAATAAAAAATTCAAATTGTCTCAGATTCTTCACTTCTATTCCCACAAAACCATAATCCCTATGCTGTCTTCTTTATCAGCCTACCTAGATAATGTTTAGTGACAAACTAGACAACCCATGACTTTTTGGATCATCCTTTCAGAGATATTTCCTTACCTAAACAGAGAAATAGAATGACCACAGGTGGGAACAGAACCAATTTCTAATTTCTTGCTGGCTTCCCCAGTGACGTGCTTGTGTGAAACTGGCAGGGAGTTTCGTAATTATTCTTCTTTCTCCTTAGCTGATGCCACTTTGCCAAGAGGAAGGGGAACAAAGGGAATTGTGGACTGCAAGAAAAACTACACCCCTTTTCCTCATCCTGGCATTTCCCCAAGGTCCCCCTTCCATCTTCCCTTGTGCCACACAACCTACAGGTTTTTAAGAAATATAATGAGAAAGTGTGGTGGCATTGAAGTGGCCACAACTTCCCCAAATTTCATTCCCATCAGAGTCATAGATCCCAACAAGTTAGCCCACTTCAGCTACCTTGGTTTAATAAATGTTGTCCTCTACTTTCCAATTTTGCCCAACTGAAGGTTACAAACAAGCAGACATGAGAGTTTTGGTAGACAGATAATAAGCATGAAACTTAGACAATATTTTTAATCATGAATGATAGGAGTGAAATATAGGCAATAGCAGGCATGAAACATAGATAATTGTGACAGTCACTCATACTCTAATAACCTCACAGAACAAATATTACAACATACTCTATATGGGGTTGCCCTTGAAGACCACTTGGAAGATCAATTTGTCCAGAATGCAGCAGAGTCAGCAATTATGAGCTAATGAGGTTAAAAAGGGCTTAACTGACCAGGTTTTTAATTTACTATGCTAATATTTTTTTCAATTTATGTATGTCCGAAAACATTCCTGATTATTCGTGGCCTTTATCTTAGTTTTGTAACCTAAAGGCATAAACATTTATATAATGGAACATTCACCAACTGGTAATTTCCCTGATACAATTGGGAAAATAACAGTAATATCTATGTTAGTGAGTATAGGGGGCTTAATAATCAATTGCATGAATGAACTTAACAAAAGGGAGACCAGTTTATGAGAAACTGTGCTTTTCATGATTAATCAGATTGGTAAATATATGTCCTAAGAACACAGATGCGGGAACTATAGTATTTGTAATGTAGTATATACATTACAAATACTGTAAATGTTTGATCTAATGTAAAGAAGTATAGAGCAAAATAAGTGTAGGATTTAACAGTTTTAGAATAACCATAACTGTTTAAAAAACTGCTTTCAGAAATTATGCCTGTCACAGTCCACATCCACACAGCCTTTAAAACAAAATACCTTTCCTAATATTCATCTGCCAATGAGAGTCTGGCTGTAGAAGAATCTGACTAAATCTCAACCTTGAACGAAAAAAATAAAATGAGACCAACTACATCATCTTTAACCACCAAGGTCTAGGGAACACTCTGCTGAAAAGATGATGGAGAGGTTTTTTTGGGGGGGACCTTCTGTTGTGGAGTAGAAGGGGAGAGTTTGGCAATTCTAATTCAGCTGTTTTCAGTCTTGGATTTTACTTTATATTTAATGATTATGCCAAGTATCAATTACTCTATCCAGATAATTAAGACAATATGTAGATTTAGATGTTATCTTGAATCTCTCTTGAAGTGTATTATTTTCTAGAGAAATATTCCCCGTTTATCAAATTGTGAAATAGCCCTGTAAAAACTAAGGTTTTTCAAAAGTTTGTAACTCTAGTTGTTTCTGGGGAAATATTTTATGAACTTCCCTTCTAATAAGCACATAACAAGATTTTGTCACGAGCAGTTGAGCAGACTATGTCCTGTTCCACAGCCTAATTAGTATACAGTAGCAATATTATTGTCATTACTTTTTATACAGCAAATGGAAAACATGCTGTAATATATTTTTATACAGTTCATCAAATGGATATAAAAACTGGTATGTGTATAATTAAGCAGCTGGATCACCAATGACTGTGACAAAAACTACTTTCTTAAAATTGTAGGATATGTATTGAGGCTTTGGCTTCAGTTCAAATTATGGTTGTTCTCAGGACAAATGACTCAGTGGATCATCTCAGTTCCAACCACATTACCTTGTAAAGTTAAATGTATTAATTTTACTGGCATCTACTTTCTGGTAAAATTTCATTCACGGACAATAATATCTTTTTAGGGCATACTAAAATGACCAGCGAAAAATTACTTTAACAGCCAGACGCCACCATCCTTCTACAGTACTGCCTTGTTTTAACTTTGATTTTGTGCTCTTGCAAAACAGAAGCCATTCCACTCAACAGGTGATGCAGGAAGATTGTCCACTATAGCACCTCAAGTAACCGAAGGGTTGCCCAATAAAGGAAAGAATATATATCAGTTTTCCTAGGACTAGGTTTTGACAAACGGTTAACCTGAGAGTCCAAATATCTGTCAAAGCTACCTTCCACTCACAGCAATTTTATAACTGGTGGATGGTTTGGATGGTGTTGTTAAGAAGGGAGATGGGAACATCTTTGCTTAACCTGCCCTGCACATCATAACTCAGGATACTGCCAAACAGGGTAAATATTTCAGAGTCAGAACAGAGCTTGTCAGCAGAGACAACCAATTTTATGGTGATTACTTTGGAATAGGCGGAAATATATGTATGCTGTACCCTTTAATTTGACAATGGGTTAGGTCCTAAGTAGTGTAGAATCTTAAGGCTGTTAAGCTATATAAAAAAACAATATAAGGAATAAAAAACAGTATTCCTGGATAAGATGAAAGCCTCAGCCTGCAATTTAGAATTATATTGTAATAACGACCTCTCAACAATCTTTTTTTTTCTCCCCATCTTCCTTATTGAAATTTGGAAGGTAGTATGGAAGGCACAGCATAAGAGCAGCTCTGGTGAATTCAAACTCTTCCACATAAGAATATAAAATATTCTTATTTTATAAGGATATAAATATGTCAGCCTACATATATTTTCCATTTACGTTGCACATTCATTTATCTATTCACAGTAACATTTCCTTATGTTCCTCCCTGCAGTTCCTCAATGCCTTCTCCAACTCTGCTTCAGGCAGTCTCTATTCCTTCAGTGCAGATATTTAGGGAGAGTGAAAGAGAAAGAGGAAACATCCCCACTGTCCTGATGAAACTATTCCATCAATAAAGGTACTACTAACTAAGTGACCATTGTGTTTCTTTCAGGTTAGGATTATTCTGTTATTTGTCTTTCAGTGGCCCTAATAAAAGTTTCATTTTACAAAAAACGAGTCAGAGAGAAAGGAATGTGACATGTAATTTGAATATATATTAGTAAGAAGAAGACTACTGAGTGATTAATTAATACTGTTTATGATAATTAACTACATCTATTATTCTTAATAGTAATAATAATAAAGTTGGAAGGGACCTTGGAGGTCATCGAGTCCAACCCCCTGCTCAGGCAGGAAACCCTACACCATTTCGGACAGATGGCTGTCCAGTCTCTTCTTATAAGCTTCCAGTGTTGGAGCATTCACTGCTTCTGGAGGCAGGTTGTTCCATTGGTTAATTGTTCCCAGCTAATATACTGTTTGCTAAATATTGAAAATGTTAGCTTGTAAAACCCCAACCCCAACCCTAACCCCAACCCCAATCCTAATCCCGACCCCATTTTATCCCTAACCCTATTAAAACTAATAAAATTTATATTTAAAAAAAGTTTCATTTTACAATCCAATCATGTATAGTAACCTTCCCCAATCTACACAACTTGGTCTTCAACTCCATAATCTCCCAGTCAACACGGCTATTGGTGAAGGCTGCCATATGGAATTTTAGTTACTAAACTGGCTATTTACACTTTTTGTTGCTTTTTTGTTGCTTTTTCAAACATGTATTGTTAAGACCTTCAGCAGATTTAAAATAATCTTCATATATTCCTGAGAGTGATTACAGAAGGGAAGCCAGGCTTACTACAGTCTTTCCCCCCTTCATTTCTTAAATGTATATTAATGTGCTAAAATACAAGAAAAAAATATTTTTCTTGTCTGATTGCTATCTCTACTAATAGTTAACTGACTTATTCAGTTGCTTTGTAATATAGTTGTTTACTACCTCTCCTCTCCGTGCATTTTTTTTTCAATTTGGGCATCATTTTCTTTATAAAAATAAATTATTCAGCGCTATAAAGTGAAAAGGCAACGTACACTGTAAATGTTATTTGTATAATAAATATTTAATGTTTCTAATAAAAATGGTCTTGCCTTTTATTTTTGCAGAATCTATCTTTCTTCATTTAACTTAATTGCTTCAATTTATATTGTATAATGAGCAATAATGAGTTTATGGAGTTTCCTTTTTCAATAAAATGACTCTGGTTGAAGTATCATTACACTTATCAAAGATAAGCCTGCTTAAGTGACTCTGGGTTCACTGGGAAAAAAATTAGCATGCCTAATTCACCAGATTATTCTTGTGGGATGTGCAAAAACTTTACGTAGAGTCACTCTGAAACTAAGCAGCCATAGAAATATCATTAATAAATAAATATGCTTCATTATTAATATTGTTTTTAAGATTGGATTATAAATGTGTGATTATTAGCAAATTATTATGATTATTAAAATATTTTCCATGAACGTATTTTATATATTATTTTGCTACCTTAAGCATCGCTTCTACCTGGATTTTCTCGGCAATCAAACAGAAAGAATAAAATAAGGCTAGGGTTTTATTCTGTATGTTTAATTACTTACTATCATTTTATATGATGTTCCGTTAGTTGATAGTAATTTAACTAGTGTGCATTTATAGATATGAAATATTTGGCTGCCAGGGCAACCCTATAAATATTTAACCTTAAGTAACTCTCCTTGGATACATTCAAATACCAAAAAGCCTTTTAAAAAAAATTATAGTCATAACTGTAACACAGCTAGTTGAGAAAAGATTCTGGTGACTTTGCATACATAGTATAATTTTACTATACAACTTAATCATATGCAATTGTCCACAGAGAACTAATTTGGTGCAGTGATTAAGGGCCCAGGCTAGAAACCAGGCGACTGTAATCCCTAGACCTGCCTTAGGCCCAAAGCCAGCTGGACGACTTTGGATTAGTCACTCTGAGCAACAGGAAGAAAGCAGTGGCACTTCTGAAATCTTGCCAAGGAAAGTGCAGAGACTCATCCAGGCATTTGTCAGGAGTCAAGACTGACCCAAAGGAAGAAAAACAAAATAAAACAACACATATAGACACACACCTGTCCATAATAAAAAGCCAATATAAAAGCATCACTATTCACAAGGATTTAAAGGACGTAGTTTGGAAAACAAAAATTCAATATACTTATCCACAAGGGGAAAACTTTTGGGGCTGGGAGTTTGACTGAGCCCCTATGGTTCCAAACTTAAACTAGAAGTATAACATTTTTACATCTTAGGTGTGTGTTCATATTTATTTTTCTTTTCGATGTTTCTACAGTGTGTTTTTGTTTTAATCTTTGTTCACCACCTAGAGTCACTGTATCGTGAGATGGGCAGCTAGATAAACTATACAAAACTGTACAAAATATATTGATTAAAACTGCCCACCATTAGTTGCTAGGGAAATTCATTCCTATTTATGCTTCTGGCAAGGTATTTTATTGCTAAGTTGTATGTTGCCTATAGCAGTTCTCTTTACTTTTTTCTTTACGTTATCTAAGGGTTAAGCTAAGGCTTATCTAAGCCTACCTTGATTTATTCATTAGTAGGTAATCATTCGATACTTAAACAATTGTTAAAGAAAGTTTAGGATAGCTCACTGTGTTGTCTAAATATGCTCACTGAATCAATTAGTTACATATAACTGAAGCCTAAAGTTAAGATATATACAGTATCACAGTCATGTAGACAGACCTTGAAACTCAAAAGCAAATTGCCACCAAATGGTAATTTTTAATATAACAATAAAAATATCAAATATATAAATGAAGAACAATCCTGTCAGCCATATTTAATCTTAAATTGATTTAAATATTATTTTAATATATTAATAAATATCTATAACATTTAATACTATTTTTTCTCTTCTGGGAATGCATGCCACTAAGTACGAGCCTCAACTCATCAGAAGTTACTCATCCATGATCTTGACCATCACTGAGGAGGAAATACAACGGGTAGAAACTAACCAAAGAGAGAAGCAACCTAGAACTAAGGAGAAACTTCCTGACAGTTAGAACAATTAACCAGTGGAACAACCTGCCTCCAGAAGCGGTGAATGTGCCAACACTGGAAGTTTTTAAGAAGAGACTGGACAGCCATTTGTCCGAAATGGTATAGGGTTTCCTGCCTGAGTAGGAGGTTGGACTAGATGACCTCCGAGGTCCCTTCCAACTTTATCATTATCATTATTATTAATGTTATGAGAGTTGACTAGTTTGGAGATATATTGCAATTCAACCATTTGATGTATTATTTTATCTTCTTTTGCAAAAAAAAAAAAAACAACCTCTAAAACAAACTGTATTCTATAATGAGAAACTGATCTTTTGGAACAAATACTGTCAAGTAGCTCAGCTTAGATGCTCTTCAGGTAGTAAAATCATGATCATTGGTTCACCTTTCTTGAACAATTTGCACAGCCCTATTTTTCAGGTAGAACTATTTTTTTTTAAAAAAAAACCTGTGAAATGGAACAGTCATGAAAATAATGTGATGACAACTGAATGTTAAAACAGCTGAATCAATACTTACTTGTTGTTATACACAGTAGGGCTTGTGATTTATTGTAGGAATGCACACACACTCTCTTAAATTTCTCCAGAAATTTAAAAATTATAAATGTTTGTTCAAACAACATATTCTTCTGATGACTTGGAAAGAGAACTATTTTCTGAAGACTCCCAAAATATTTCTACAAACATTTTTAAATTGAAAAGATCTGAAATTGTGTATATTGTACAGAAAACCAATAGTAAAATTAAACAGTAGCTGCACAAAAAGTAAATACTGGGGCAACCATAAAAGTAGTGTGAACAATTTTGTTTTTGGTGCATGCAAGTGCAACCACCCAGAAAACAACAAACATTAAAATCAACTATTTCTTTTTAAAGGCTATTCATAAATGAGCTCATCTGCTTATCTCATATTTTATTATAATTAACCCTGAAAACATAAAAGAACTGATGTGTGAGCTACAATGTTAATTTATTATTTGGCTTATTTAATTGTATAGGTTAGTGAAGTATGAACACAACGAGGCCTACATGGATACAGCTGTACTGTTTATGATTGCCCTAGAGGGGGGAAATGTCAAGACAATAAAAAATATTGCCAATAATGTCTACATACAGTAAATTTGTGCATTCTCTGTGCAATTTATTGGCTCACATATTTTGTTTAAACTGGCCCACAGATATTCAACTTCCCACTGAATTCAGGGTAGCCATGTAAGTGGTTTGCCAATATACAAAAATAAAAATCAGATCCCCAATCCACTGTGATTCTGCAAACTGCTTCATTTATATGATATTCTTCGATAATTGCTGTATGAGATGTTGCTTTTTATCAGATGGAATCTTTATCCTAAAATACACATAATATCAGCTATGCTAATTATAAGTAAATTGCATTGAACGTGCCGTAGTGATTTGTTAGAGGATAAGGTGACCCCAGAAACAAAGTCTTATCCTTGGATTGCCATGTTCCTGGCTTTTCCAGCAGGAGTAACTTCTAAGCATGCACATGCATGCCAAGGTGACTTCTGGAGGACCTTAAGGCAGCCGTCCAAGCTTTCAATCAGCTGCTTCATGACTTCAAGGAGTAGAACTAAAAGATGCTGCGCTTGCCTTGAAAAAGCACTAAATCTAATAAAATTAGATTCCTCACCTATTTCAACTTTCAGGGATCAAAAGGAGAGAACAGTACTGTCTTGAAAAAGATAAAAATAATAAACTATTCCATAACATTTTGCCTTGGCTGGCATGATTGAACAGCTGTTAAAATCACATCATTATTCTCTCCAGGGCCAGGCAATATTGCCATATAACTAGATGATGAAGACATTTGCTTAGAATAAGACCAACTGGATCTGTCCCTCAGAAAGGAATACTGTATGTAGAAAAATAATCCCTTTGAGTAAGACGAAACAATCTCAACTAAAGCAAAACAGGTGGAACATCAATGTTGTATAATTTTGGGAAACAGAGGGAGAAAATGTTCTTATCTGACAAGGCTAGCAAATCTCATATTGCTCCTGAATGAAGTAGTGTCATTTGAAAGTACAAACTAGATTTCCTTATATAGCATAAAATAGCTCAGAAAGCCCTAATAATTATTCTGTCTGGGCGTTTCAGATCAAACAGATTTTGGACAGCTATCAAAATGCAGCCTCCTGGAAGCTTTTATTGTAATTAAATTCATTAAGTGAAGATATTAATAGAAAATGTAATTTGTCATGTTTCAGAAAAATAGATTAAAACAAAGAGCTTTTTAAATTGACAGGTAGGTGGCCTGACCCAGCAATTCCACTTTTACAGAAATTCTTTATCTATTAAATAAATACACTGGAATTTGTGTAGATTGCTAAAAAAAAAAAAAGCATTAAAAATACCAAAAAACAACAAGAACTTGACTACTTGGGCTTAAATTCTTTGTGCCTGTAGTACTATTCTGAATAAGTTGATAACGCAAAGTGACAGACAATAAACTTCCTGGTAAATTATCATGACAACTGTCATGGAAAAATGAAATGTGTTTTCAGACAAGTATTAGGAAAGCAGGTAAAATGTGAATTGGTGTACTGAAGCAAAGAAATATGTTAGTATACTTTTTAATCTGACTATACTGACATGTGATCTACTATAATAAAAATAAAAAATAATAAAACTGTCATATATTAGTTTACAGTCCTTTTGTTTGTTCTTTGCTCCAGCTGGCAAAGCATGGATTTTGGCTGCATTTATAGCCACATAGTTTGTGCAGCTTTGTTTTAAAACGCTTGGCTCAAACAGAGTGTAAATTACAGCTATTACAGGGGGCTTAGAAAGGCGTCTTAGGTTGTTTTGAAAAATTTTGTAAAGTAAAAAATTAAAATATTTCCCCATTGGACTTCAAAGCCCTGAGTCCAGGCAACCCTGGTTCACTCCATCAAGCTGATATTATAATTATCTATTCTAGACAGATATCTCAACTACTATGGTTAAACGGCCATCTACTGTATCTGAAGAGCAATGCTTCTTTGCTTCAGCTGCTTCCATTGGCAGAGATATCTCATATCACACAGTTTTTAATCTACATTTTCCCATTCCTATTGGGGTTACTAACCTTTTCCTCAGCTTTTCCTAATAACTAGGACCATAAATAGAAATGTGAAACTGAAAACATCACTGCTCACTTCTTTTTTTGTTAAAATCTACTAGGGCCAAATTTCTAAATCATCTAGCTTTTTTGAAATTATGGACAACAATTGCTTTCTAAATAAATTCTTGAGGAATGAACACTGATTTTTTTTTAAAGAAAAAAGACCCCTTAATAAAGCTATTTTTTATGTCTGCTCAAACATCCTAGTAGTGATTATTAAAGCTCTTTAGTGAAAACATTCAACTGTATTAAAACAACAATCCCTTATATTTTTAATTGAATAGCGTTTGTTCTCACATTGTTTCTGCACTGATTTGGTAGAAGTTTGCCCTCTCTCTATGTTAATTTCAGTCAAAGAAGAATTGACTGTAAATCATTTTAACTATAGCAAATCAGAGTCAGGCCTTGTTTTCATTACTGTTGGATTTTAACACACTCTGAAAACTCTGCATGTTAGGGCCTATATAACATGACCAGATTCAGTCACACACTGAGACATCAGGACCCCAGAACTGTCAGGCATTTTGCATCTTTTCCAATAGTAATGCAATCTAGCCAAGATTACCAAATGTTTCTAAAGCCAATTATCTTAGTAGTTTAATTTTTTATATACTTTTACCACTATATTCTTTAGATCTTTCCTGTTCAGCAGTATCTCAAAAGTCTATAATGTTTCTTTTTTTTAAGAAAATAAGTATTTAATGCTCAGGCAATTATTTCTTCCATCTCATAAGCATGCATCATAGATTACTGTTGTTGCTGCTTGCTTTGTTAGGCATGCATTAATGCACTAGGGGATCTGTAATTTATTCACAGTATTCTGTAAAGACTCTTTTCAAGGAAATAAACATTGGAAAGAAAAAATATAGTTCTCTTTATAACCATTCTCAAAAAGAAGTCTTCTCTTAACTATTACTTTATTATTCAATATTTTATTCTGAGTTTTGCTTGTATCTTGCTCTAATGCACCCCATTTTAAGTCATTAATAGATTTTCTCTTAAAGTCTGTAATTAGGATGGTGACTATTGACAAGTTTGGATAGTCCATATTTTAAAAAGACATTTATTTTGTAAATTTGTGTATGTTGTTAAAAACCATGACAGGATTTTTTATATTGCTATAAGGCTGATGGAAGCAAATTTGTCCATTGCAATTTTTTTACAGCAGCCATTCCAAGCCATGAAAATATCATACAGAGTTGTAAGGTCCTAATTAATATGGTAGGTAACATAATCAGGAAAATAGCAGGAATTCTTCAAGTAGCCAATTTGGTCTAGTCACGGTTGAGGTACCAGGCTAGAAAGCAAGATACCATGAGTTCAAGTCCCATCTTAGCCATGAAAACTGGCTAAGTCACCTTCTCTCAACCCAACTCATCTCATAGGATTGTTGTTATGGGGAAAATAGGAGGATATGTGTGGGATATGTTTGTTGCCTTGAGTTATTTGTAAAAATAATCAAGATGGGAGGGATGGGGGAAGAGAGAGAGAAAAAAAAACACAACCCAACCATATATGCTGCACCTGTGTGTCTGGAGTGCTTGCAGTGAAGAAGAAATCACTTCTCTATTGCAGAACATAAATCTGGATTCAGTCCAGAATCCTCAGATTTCTTCTGAGCTGGCAGTTGCAATAATATGTAGCTACATTTCCATCTACATTAGTACATACATTTGTATATGAAATATCTTCTTTTGTTCTTTTTTGAATAACCCATTTTCCTTTTCTTTTTATCAATAAACAAACTGGCAATTTCACCTACCTACTGTATATCACATTCTTGGACATCTCCACATTCCCTTTTTGAAGCTGACTTGCAAATTTGTTTTCACTTGCTTTCACCACAAAAGATTGAGAAAATGCAGAACAAAACAAAACCTTCTTTTATGGCACCACACAGAGTTACTACCATACTGCTCTTAAGAGGAAAATCCTCTCGCCATCCTTGCACACAAAGGAGGAAAATAATAAATTGCTAGCAGTCCCACCTTGCACATTTTTAATTCATGCTGTATGCATCTGTTTAATCTTATGCAGAAAAAAAAAATCCGAGCAATTGCTACATTGCAAAACCACCAAGACATCTTTTATTTAAAAATGTATGAAATAATAACATGCAACTGAAGCCAAGTTCTCGCCAATGGGATACCAAACTGTCCACAAGCCCTAAAACGATGAAACATTGCAAGAAAAAAAAAAAACCTTTGCTCCTAGTTTCTGATCAACAGATATACAGTAGAACTAGGAAGAAAAAATGATTTACTCTTATCCACAGCTTCCATTGGAAGACTGCAGAGCTGTGCAGCTGTTTCCAGACTATAAAGAATACATATACGAAGATGTTCCTAGTCTCCCAATTAACAAAAATACTATTTTGCCGGTCAAAACAAATGGGAGGAAAAATTACCTCTTCCTGTATCTTTTCAAACGCAGTTCATATGGAGTACTTATTGAAATACCGGTGAAAACTATTTCTAACAGGATCTTATTTTCAGAACTACTGTACTTATTTTATGGTCTCGGTTCTAACTTTATCGATGCTATTTCATCCAGTCACCGCAGAAAGAAAATAAATGCTATTTTCCCATTTATTTTATGGTAACATTAAGGGAAATAATGTTTTATGGGTCTTTGTTCAAAAGTCCAACAATGTGATATACACATTCTACTGGGTCATAGAGGGAGGCACAGTGGCTTAGTGGTTAAGACGCTGGGCTTCTCGGCTGGAAAGCCAGCAGCCCAGGTTTGAGACCTGAGTGCCACATGACAGGGTGAGCTCCCATCGTTGCCCCAGATCAGGGGTAGGCAACCTTGGCTCTTTTATGACTCGTGGACTTCAACTGGCTCAGGCATTCTTGGAGTTGAAGTCCACGAGTCATAAAAGAGCCAAGGTTGCCTATCCCTGCCCCAGATCCTACCAACCTAGCAGTATGAAAGCATGCAATGTGAGTAGATAAATAGGTACCACTTTGGTGGGAAAGTAACAGCGGTCCATGATATCATACTGGTCACATGACTTCAGAAATGTCTTCCGGCAGTGCTGGTTCAACGGCCTTGAAATGGAGATGAGCACTGTGCCCTAC
>NW_015386831.1:231387-238030 GCF_001527695.2 Protobothrops mucrosquamatus
GAGAGAGAGAGAGAGAGAGAGAGAGAGAGAGAGAGAGAGAGAGAGAGAGAGAGAGAGACCTTGTTGCCGTGGCCACAACTTTGCAGATACACCTGGGGTGGAGATACTTGAAATTTCAATTACATGAGACTAATGGTCTCTGGATTTTCTACGCATTCTTTAAGTTAGCAGGTTTACCTTGATTCAAAAACGTCTATGCTGTGGTTACACTGATTACAAACAGATGGGAGAGTTTCACTAGGACATACAGTAGATAACCCGACTATATATTTCTGCCTTTCCAAATAATGTGAGATTTCTGAGCTGGATTATTAAACTGTCATTTGACTTCCCAGCCGCATTATAATACAAGCAGCATAAACATTCCTGATTGCTATAAACAGTATTAGCCAGAAAATACAGATGTAAAGGATATGGCCTTTTTCACATTATTCTTGAGTCAAATATTAATAAATAGCAAAGAGCTCCCTAAGGTTATTATTCTGCCTTCAAAAACATTAACTGTGTTATAGAAACGGATTACAGGTAGTTATCAACTTACAACCATTTACTTAATGACCGTTCAAAGTTACAACAACAGCAAAAAAGTGACTTATGACTGGTTTTTATATTTACAACCATTGCAACATCCCCACGGTCACGTGCAGTGCTTTTTTTGTCATAGAACACACCGGAATGGAGTTCTGGCACCTTTTTTCAAAGGATTTTCCAAGTTTTAAAACTAACTTTTGAAAATTTGATGTTTGGTCCACATGGACTTGAATTGCCCTGTCGAGCGTAGCAGGTTGGCGGCAAAATCATTAAAACGGTGCATGTGGGATGCTTGGGTGTCGAGTCCAATGCATGCGTGCTTCATCTGCGCTGGTTGTGATGGTGCTGCTTGGCTTGTGGCATTGCTCGGCTTGTGATTGGTCATGTGGTCGTGCGCTTAGTGCTTACTACAGGCGGCGACCGTTATGTTTCGTTATACAACTGACGTGTGTGGGCGTGTGTACAGTGATTGATTACGTGCGAAAGGTCAATAAAAGATTAATAAGATGTGAGTTCCGGCACCTTTTTTCTTACAAAAAAAAAAAAGCACTGGTCACGTGATCAAAATTCAGGTGTTTGGCAACTGGCATGTATTTATCAGAGTTGCACTGTCTGAGGCTCATGTGATCACCATTTGTGACCTTCCCAGCTGGCTCCTGACAAGCAAAGTCAAGGGGGCAAGCCAAATTTGCTTAATGACTGCAGGGATTCACTTAACATGTGGGGCAAAAAAAGTTCATAAAATGAGGCAGAACTCACTTAACAACTATTTGGTTTAACAATGGAAATTTTGGGCTCAATTGTGGCCGTAATTTGAAGACTACCTGTATAGATCCATTTAACCTTAAAATCTCCCACTGTAAAGGAAGTCTAATATTTTGTAAAGTTGTTACTGTAGTCAGACTATATTTGTATGATAGAACTGCCCTATTCTAGCTGAATTATGGCTGACTAACTTACTCCTGATCCAGCAGTAAATGATCCAAAAAGCAGATGGCTGTCCCAATTGTATTAAAGCAGCCTTGTTGGACAGCACTATGCCGCAATATAGAGTGGTCTAAAAACACTGGAGCGCCTGTGAAGTGATGAACGGAGGCTAAGTTTTCCTGCTGCCATTCCACAAAGAATCCATGGGTTTATGTAAATTTTCTAGGCTTCCATCTCAACAAATGTTTCTACATTTGGACAGCACAGTCATATCATTAGGATAAGCAACCACAATCGATGCAAGATATTTTGAGATTATTTGGAACTTGATCCTGACGTGAAAATCACTGTAAAAACATTATTTGCTCTTTGCCAACAAGGTAAAAATGTGAGTTGTAAAACGTTCAGTGTAAAAGATTCTGTTATCTGTCCAGAACATTCCAGAGAGAATAAATTATGAATCTAAGACTTTTGGATGTTTATTGGCATTTGAAAGCACATGGCTTTATAAACTCTTGCAATGCCAATGCAGAAAAGGAAAAAGCAAGTTGAACAAGGCAGCAGATGACTTGGGTTATTTTAAATATGTTTTAAATGTTTTAGTCATGTGACTAATTGGTTTCTGCTGAGTTTCTGGAGTAACTGCTTTCTAAGGGCTAATGGCCATTGTATTAAATGCAGCTTCTAAACAGCATGTTGTGTAAAGTGTCTTCTAGACAGCAGAGGGAAACCATACAGTTGCAAATGGAAAGTATTCCTGCTGAGGCTTCAAGGAACAAAATGTTTATTGCAGCATTTGTTTTTGCCTTCCAATAAAATGGAATTTGCATTAGATTTATAAGGGTTGTGATCAATATTGTTTTATTCTTCACATTTGTTTCAACTACAAAGACCTATATAGTAAACAAACATAATGTATTACAAGGTAGACCAGATTAAGAAACAGATACCACGCAGAGCTAAAGCTGTTTACTACTACCATAGCAAGAGAATTTTGCAAGATTCAATGTACTTCCTTTCCTCCCTTTTTTAGCTTCATGAGAACTAAGGGTGGGGGAGCTGTGTAAGGTACTTTTGTAAACCATTTCTTGGCTTGGGCTCAAAACTCAGTTATCTGTTGTTGCCTTGGGAACAGAGTTTCCTTCTGTCCTTCAAGGCCATGTTCTATACTCCGGGGTCCCCAACCCCCAGTCCATGGACTGGCACCGGGCCACGGCATACCAGCAACTGGGTCGCACAAACAAGTGAAGCCCCACCCACTGGATGTAGGCAGCACATGAAACCACGGCCCCTTTGGTCCGCAGAAAATTCTTTCTCCACAGAACCGGTCCCTGGTCCCCAAAAGGTTGGGGGCCTCTGTTATACTCACTACATGTATTGAGACTAAATGGCCATGCTGCTTTCTAAAAATTACCATTCAGGCTATATTAAAGTTGCCTAGAATTCAACTTGTAAGAAGATACTTGTCAATTTTTCGGAATGTTCTGAATGGAATGGGCAATATCTGGATAAATTCCATATATTACTGTATTCAGTATGTCATCCTATTAACATCCTTCTGGAGTGTTAAATGCTTTGAATTTTCTTACATAAGTTATTTCACTCTTTGCAATTCTTAGGCTAAGTGTTGTCTGTACTATTTGCACTGGTTGTTCAACTAACACTTGTGAAACCAATATGTCAGAATGCACAACACTGGCACATTCCCCCAATATTGTTATCAAAGAAGCTGAATGACCAAGGTAGTGTGCATGTTCTTGTTATTATCTTAATGAGATAAAATGTATGGCATTCTACATTTCTGTAAGGAGATCAGAGAAACAATACTATTATATGTTGGATGTCTCCCATTACTTTAATGTGAATCATAACTATTGTTAATAGATGAAACAAAACTACTCCAAAATATTTCCTGTTTTAGTATATGTCCAGGACTTCAGAGACAGAGAAGAAACTATTACTTTTATGTCATAAAAGATATTTTAAATAGACTCTTTATTACATAGACTCTGGAGTATTGCAAAAGGCAGGTTTCTTAAGACACAGAAACAATTTTTTTTTTTAAAAAAAAGGTGCCTTTGGCTTACATTTCAGGTGCAAGAGACTTTTAAAATAATTGGAAAGATGAATTTTAAAATTCTTAGCAACATTACTCAAAATAACCTCTTTTAATAGCAATAATAATAATAATAGTAAAGTGATCAAAGGCCTAATAGTAATTGTTGATAGGATAATTGTATCAGATGAATGAACAAGATACAAGATGTTTTTATAATGTCATAAATATTTTTTAACTAATTAAATACATTTTTAAATCATGTTTTGACTAGCATCTTTGGTTCAATTATGAGTTACCAAAGACCAGAATACTCAAGGAAAGCATCTAATCCCATCCACTGGCCACTAAGTGTGTACAGGCTTGTGTATATGTGTAGATATTATTACCATCCAATACAACCTTAACGATCTTTTGATAGAAAGCCGCAATATAGGTGAGATACCTTTCTCATACTCTAAATAAGGTACTGTTTAAAAGCTCTGCTGAAGAATCCGCTCTCTTGATTTAGGAAATCTATGTAAAAACAGACAAGACTCAACTTTTAATTACTGAGACAGGTAATTGAGAAGGAAGTAACCTTATACCCTTAAATGAAACTGTTGGGTTAAAAAAAAAAAGAGCTATACAGAGATGCAAAAAAGATGATCCAACAGCAGAATCACACTGACTGCAAAGTGATTTGGAACTTGGCCAAAGCCAGAAAGCAATAAAAAGAGCATTTTAAAGTACAAATTATTTTAGCTTCTGCATTATGGGTGTTATTTGTCACAGTAGCAGGTAACAAATTTTTCTCAAGAGGTGTGATTTAAATTGACAATATCCCTTATGAAGTTCTGAGTTTCACTCTGGCATATTTACTCTTTTATTTTTTCCTTTTTCTTTGTTCAGAGGTATGCAGACCATCTGTGCCTCTAATATGTTGTTCTTAAATAGCCTCCAATATGTTTCAAATGTCCCTTTTTATCACTTTTGTAAACCTTCCATTTTTGTTAACTCTTTCATTTGCTGCCCTTGCAAGCACCCTTAAAGATTACTTTAGGGACAGAGTCCACAAGTACTTGCTTGGAAAAAAAATCCAACTGCAATTTAGACATTTCCAAATATTGCTAAGAAAGGTGCTTTCTGAAATCTTCGACAGCAGGTTAAGTCTCTGGAATTGAAAAATATGGTAGATTAGACTAAATGGAACTGGGTAATTTCTGGTTCCGTTTGCTTTAAAAACCCAGACATTTGCTATGTGAATACAGGCATCCTGTCAAACCATACTGATTTGTGTAGGCCAGGGGTAGGCATAACATGTTATGTAAACCTAGCAACCATGTTTTTGAATTAGATTTATGAGGTTTAGTGTGTTCTGTGAAGTCAATGTGCTGCTAGATCTTAGCTACCCTTTCAAGTACTAGATCCCCCTGGGGGAAAAGAAACAATAAAACAAGTAAAAATTAAAGGGAATTAATTTGTCAGAAAAACTAAGCCCAGAATGGTCGCTTTCGCATCTTTCCTGCTTATGCTGCTCCCAATTGCTTCTTCTACAGCAGGGGGGTCTTCAAACTTGGCCTTTTTTATGACTTGTGGACTTCATCTCCCAGAATTCCTCAGCCAGCATACCTGGCTGAGGAATTCTGGGAGTTGAAGTCCACAAGTCATAAAAGGGCCAAGTTTGAAGACCCCTGTTCTACAGCCACAGTCCTTATGGTCACACAGGTGCTGCAAGTCAAGAATGAAATTAATCCAGTCCCTCACTAGGCAAGGAAGACAAGTCACACTGGAGTGAAAGAAACCTGTGCAATGTGAGGCTGGTTATTTGAAGTTGAGTTGGGAGGTTTTAATGGAAGAATGAGGGGAGAAGAGGGTATAAGTACAGCACTACTGTACTGGTAAAGGAAATTGGAAGCACAAGAGGCAACTCATCATGATCCATTAGAGAAATTATTACAACTGGATTTGAGGTAACACAAATGCAAGGTTGGCATTAATTACTTTGATATGACTAATTTTGAAAGGCTAACAAAAAGAATGAATCCAGTTATTTCCTTAGTCAGGTAACGTTCTGGAATTTCCCTTGCATTTACTCTTCCCAGATTCTTTTCCCACAGTAAAGCAAGTTAAAAGAAAAGGGATTGCAGAGAATGGACCATAAAGATAAAGGTAGTGGGAAGGTTTCAGTACCTCATCCTTATAATTACACCTAATTTTTTAGATTTTATTATAGCAGACCAATGAGTACAACGTGGACATTATGTTATGCATTTTTCAATTCAATTGATGTGTACTGCATAGCTCATTGATTCCAAGAGCAAAATAAATCATAACTAGCACATTCAGATCTATTTAACCAGTAATGTCACAAAATAACTGATGTAATACGGTGTAACGCCGAGAATTTTAACTTTACATGCCTTTTAATTGGTTTGGATACCTTCTAATTATGTGGACATGAGCATTTGATTCACATTTGGGGCATTGGATTGCAACAGATGGACAATGAGCTGTTCACTGAGCATGACACCCTGATAACTTTGTTCAGCTAAGTAGCTCCATTAGGGTTATATTGGTGGCAGCAGTCAGTGCCTAAAATATTGCACTTATTACTAAGGAGATTTCAGGAAGTTTTTTAAAATGATTGAATGTGCCTTTATTTTAGTACTCTTAGCTATACGACCTGTGAATAAATATGTCCTCATAGTTCCACAGGTATTGGCAGAGAAATTGTAAGTGCTGAGTTCTTTAAGACAGGTTTCCATAAACTGAATCAGAGACACTCAGAAACTGATCTGAGTTGTGCTAGAGCACAACTGTATGTTATGCAGCAAATACCAAGATAACCAATGTTCTTTAACCTATCTAAAGGCTACCTAGTGGCGATGAGGGTGGCTAGGACTAACTACTATTCCTCACTCATCGCGTCATCAGATAATCGCCCGGCTGCCCTCTTCAGGGTGACCCGCTCCCTCCTTCAATTGAGGGGGGGGGATCCCCTGGAGGGGAGGGCCGAGGATTTTGTTCAATATCTGTATGACAAAGTCGCGCGGATCCGAGAAGGCTTAGACTCCGACTGGTTGGCCCAGGGGGAGGAGACGGAAGCAGGTCTTGAGATGGTTGTATGGGAGGAGTTTGACTCTGTTG
>NW_015386831.1:238321-239902 GCF_001527695.2 Protobothrops mucrosquamatus
AAATCTGAGCAGAGCAGCTCTATTTACTTGCAATAACAAGACTAGAAGCAACGTGGCACCTTGCAGGCTCACTGGATGAGTTTTCAAAGGTATGTGTTGCATCATTAAAACAAAAACAAAAATTCCCCTGTCAGTTTTCTGCTGCCCTCTCTAGCCATCCTTTCTTTAGTGATGCTACCATATGCCACTTCTTCTAACAATGGGGACAGCAAATTCCAAAAGGAGGAAAGAATGGCATTCTTTTTATAAAACAAGTTTATACTTTAAACAAAAAACTATGCTATAATGTAGACAGGCATGAGATAAAACTGCAATGGACTGAAAACTGCAGCCGTTGCTTAGAAACCAACCATAATCTCGGACTTTCTCTGCTTCGTTGGAAAGCCAGCATGGGTTACTCGCTGGCAACTACCTAAAATTTTAAAAGGTTAAATGCCAGCAAAGCCACAAATACACACTCACTGCCTCTTCTACTTCACAGCCTTTACACTGATAAGAGGGTAAACACTGCCTCCCAGTTCCTTGTAGAAAAGGTGGCTAGTGCTTGCCATACTATAAAGAGTGGAAATAATAAAATACATGATCCTCAACTACTATCCAAGCAAAGGCTGAAACCAAAAATAATCACATACCGTAGTCAAATGCTGCTCGCGCTAGCCCTTGTGTACCCCTGCCCAGTAGAAGTTCAACAGGTGTAACCTTCATCAATTCCGAAAACACCGCTTGAAGTTTGCTAAACTCATTTGTTAACACCCTTGTATCGTTCGAAAAATAAAAGGTGGAACTACTCAGAAATATTTTTACCATCTTTATCTTTCTTTTCTTTTTTTTTTTTACATTTTTTTTTAATTTTTTATTATTTAAACCGACAAACAAAACAAAACATAATACACATATATACACAATGTATATTTTAACATCAACTTCGTGACAGTATTCTTCTATTATTTACATTTCCCCCCTTATTCTTCTTTAGAGTATTTATCCTTATTGCCCCATTATTTCTTATTTACATTTTTCTTCCTTCATACATTATTATATACACATTTTCCACGTTTAACTTTTCCACACTTATTCTCTCTTATTTCTACTCTCTAGCCAGACATACTCTCGTCACCTCCCGCCTGGACTACTGTAACGCTCTCTACATGGGGCTCCCTTTGAGGAGCACTCCCTTTGAGGAGCACTCCCTTTGAGGAGCACCCGGAGGCTTCAAATGGTCCAGAATGCAGCCGCGCGGGCGGTGTTGGGAGGGACTCGTCGCTCCCATGTGACACCGCTGCTGCGCGAGCTGCACTGGTTGCCAGTGGCCTTCCGGGTGCGCTTTAAGGTGTTAGTTACCACCTTTAAAGCGCTTCATGGCATAGGACCCGGTTATCTCGGAGACCGCCTTCTGCCGCAGATTCCCTCCCATAGACCGGTACGCTCCCACAGAGTGGGTCTCCTCAGGGTGCCGTCGGCCAAGCAATGTCGGCTGGCGACCCCCAGGGGGAGGGCCTTCTCTGTGGGTGCCCCTGCCCTCTGGAACGAACTACCCCCCGAGATTCGGACGATTCCGGATCTCCTTACCTTCCGTCGCGC